>NW_026585504.1:43572975-43644133 GCF_907164565.1 Psammomys obesus | reverse complement strand
ATCAATTGTTGATCTTAGAGCCTGTTCTGTTCAGCAAGTTGTCTCCTGTGTCAATGGGTTCAAGACTCTTCTCCACTATTTCTTTTAATAGATTTAGTGTGTCTGGTTTTCTTTGATCCACTTGAATTTGAGTTTTGTGCAGGGTGATAAATATAGATCTATTTGGATTCTTCTATATGCAGACATCCAGTTAGACCAGTACCATTGGTTGAAGATGCTTCTTTTTTTTTTTTCTTTCTTTGTATTGTTTTGGCTTCTTTGTCAACAATCCAACAATCGAGTATCTTTAGGTATTTGGGAATATTTCTGAGTCTTCGATTTGATCCCATAAAAACCTGTCTGTTTTTATGCCAATACCATACAGTTTTTAGTCCTATTGCTTTGTAGTACAGCTTAAAATCAGAGATGGTTATAGCTTCAGACGTTCTTTTATTACAAAGGATTGTTTTCACTATCCTGGGGTTTTTGTTTGTTTGCTTCATATGAAGTTGAGATTGCTCTTTTAGGGTCTGTAAAGAATTGTGGTGAAACTTTGATGAGAATTGAATTGAATATGTAGATTGCTTTTGGTAAGATAAACGTCTTTTCTACATTAATTCTACCAGTCCTTGAATATAGGAAATCTTTCCATCTTCTGGTATCTTTCTATTTTCTTTTTTATTGGTGTAAAGACAAAATATACATTTATTTCCATGAGCTACAAGTACATTGCTGTTTAGACCAGCATGCAGTCTTTGAAGAACCAATTTTCCATTGCTGTCAAAAAAAAAAGAAAAAGAAAAAGAAAAAGAAAAAAAAAAAAAGGACAGCTGAGAAATGAGAAGGTTTCTCAGGTAACACTAAAATCATCTTTCTCATGTTATCTTCTGGGTAGCATTCTCTTTGTGGAATAGAACTCAGAGGTCACAGTAGATTTGGCTCAATTATAGGATGTGACACTGGGACAGTGGTCTCTGCACAGAAAGTCTTAACAGCCATGCAAGGGCACAGTGAGTATTAAACAAGGCAAATATCTCATCAAAGATCAAAGAGAGTCAGGAGGCACTGCCCTGGAGTGACACCATCAGCTCCACAGCACACAGCACAGGAACAAAATATAGGAGATAAAGAAACAGGAGATCTGTAACAGTTACTGCTAGTCTCCTATGTCATTAATGCAGCAGTAACAGACACACCTCAGTACTTGGGAACAGAACAGAGCTTCATGAAAAGAGCTCATGAAGGCTTTTTTTTATTGTTGTAATATATGAAGACATGGTGCCACACAACATGTATATGGTATAACATTTATTGAATAAGAGGGGGAGAGATATCAGGGAGGAAGGGAGACATGCTATAGGAGAATTGTACACTCTCATTCAGAGACACAGCGTTCATTTTAGCTAAGTCTCAAGGCAGTGAGTGTGTCTATGAGAACAGCCTTCGATGTGAAACATATGAAAGCATGTATTGAGCTCCACCCTGAACTTCTAGGTCAGTTTGCTGTCTACTTTTCCAGAAACTTCCATAGCTCAGTGCTTGTACATCTTGTGACAGATGACAGGCAGAGCCGGTACTTTAAATCTCTGGCTAAGGATAGCATGTAACATTTCTACAGGTCTTACCCTCCATTACTATAGAAGTAGCCATATGAAACCCACAGAATAACACTGTTGGTGCAATGCTTCCCTTCTAGAAAAAGATCTTTCCATATTCTGGTATCTTTTTAAATTTCTTTCTTCAGAGACGAAGCTTTTTGTCATACTGATCTTTACACTTGTTTGGCTCAAGATGTTCAGAACTGAGACATTCTCTTGCTGGGGATTTTTTTTTCTTTGATAAGTATGAAGTGGCCTTCCTTATCTTTTTTGATTAATTTTGGTTGAAAGTCTGTTTTTATTAAATATTAGACTAGTTACTCCTGCTTGTTTTTTTTGGGTCCCTTTACTTGAAAACTTTTTCCCAGCCCTTACTCTGAAGAAATGTTTATCTTTGGTACTGAGGTTTATTTCTTATATGTAGCAGAATGATGGGTGTTCACATTCCTTCTTTTAGCCTGTAGAATTGAGTCCACTGACATGGAGAGGTATTAGTGACCAATAATTGTTGATTCCTGTAATATTGATATTGGTGGTGCTAATGTAAGTGTGTCTGTTTCCCTTCTTTTTTCTTCTTTTTTTTTCTTTTTTTGAGATGAATTTATTCATTTCCTGTGTTTCCCTGGGTGCAATTATCCTAATTTTGTTGGAGGTTTTCTTCTAGCATCCTCTGTAAGGTTGGGTTAGTGGGAAGATATTATTTAAATTTGGTTTTGTTATGAAACATCTTGTTTTCTCCATCAATGATAATTGAAAGTTTTGCTGAGTATAGTAGTGTTGGCTGACATCTGTGGTTGTATAAGGTCTGAAGGCTATCTTCCCATGCCCTTTCTGGCTTTTAAAAATCTCTGTTGAGAAGTCTAATATGATTCTTTTAGGTCTAAATTTGTATGTTACTTGGCCATTATCCCTTGTGGATTTTAATATTCTTTCTTTGCTCTATACAGTAGTGTTTTGTTTATTATGTGTCTGGAGGATTTTCTTTTTTTATCCAATCTATTTGGTATTCTGAAGGCTTTTTGTACCTTCATTGGTATCTCTTTCTTTAGGAGAGGGAAATTTTCTTCTATGATTTTATTGAAGATATTTTCTGGGCCTTTGAGCTGTTATTCTATTCCTATTAATCTTAGATTTGGAATTTTCAAGTTTGCACAAATTTCCTTAATGTTTTGTGTTAGAAACATTTTAGATTTAGCATTTTCTTTGACTATTACATTGATTTCTTCTATTGTATCTTGTATGTCTGAGATTTTTCTCTTCCATCTCTTTTAGTTTTCTGATGATGCTTATGTCTGTAGTTCCTGATCTCTTTCTAGGTTTTACCATCTCCAGGAATTCCTCAGTTTGTGTGTTTTTCTTTATTGTTTTTAATTTACCTTTTCAGATATTGAATAATTTGTTTTTTTTTTTTCATTTCCTTCTCCTGTTTGCTTTTTTATTGTATTTCTTTAAGGGATTTATTCATTTCTTTCATTCGTTTGATATTATTTCATTATATTTCTTTGAGGGATTTATTAATTTCCTGTTTAAAGGCCTCTGTCATCTTCATAAGATTAAATTTAAGGTTGTTTTCCTTCACTTCAAGAGTGTTAGGATATCCAGGGCTTTATGTAATAGGATAGTTGGGCTCTAATGGTGCCATATCAACCTGGGTTTTGTTGAGTGTGTTCTTATGCTATCCTTTAGCCATCTAGTTGTCCCTGGCAGGGTTGGAGGTTCCTGACTGTCCTTGATGATTGGGGGTCTCTGTGATTGTAGGTAGAATTGGGGCCCTATAACTGGCATGCTCCACTGCTGGTAGTCCTTGTTGGCTGGCCCTTATTATAGTCTCTGATGGCTGTGGCCTCTGGGATTATGGACAGCAATGGGGACCAGGAAGTCTCGCACAGAGGCAAAAGGACAGATCCCACTGCTTCTGGTAGTCTCCAGTGGCTGCTACCTCTGGCACTATAGTCAGAGCTGGGGCTTCAGAAGTCTTGCACAGAAGTCACAGGGCAGCTCTTACCACTACTGGTATTCCTCAGTGGGTGCTGTGTCTGGGACTGTGGCAGAGCACTACTGGTAGTTCTCAATGGCCAATCACACTGTTTTCCAAATCAACTCAAGTTTCATCATGACTGCCTGGATCCTCTTTCTCCATGGTCTGGCAAGCTGCATCATCGAGTGATCAAAGAGCAGTCAATAGAATTCATGATAGAGGCAGCCTCTGTTCCCTCACTCAGAGATCCACATGGCAATAGGGGAGAACTTCCCCTTTCAGTGGCATAGGGGAATGGAATGGGGAGGATAGAGGAAGGGAGGGTAGGACTGGGAAGAATTGAAGGGGGGGTTTCAATCAGGAAATATAATGAATAAATTGTGAAGAAAAATAATTAAAATTAAAAACCCAAGTTGTGTAAACAATTTTATTAGAACAAAAAAGGAACTGGGCAGGAGATGGAATGAGGATAGAAACAAGGGTGGGAATCTGATGTGGGGAGGGGGTGGGAGTTGAGAGGGCTGGGAACAAGAAGGAAAACTGGGAGGGGGGAGAATCTCTTTATTAAGCTAGAGGCCTGCAGAGGGGTAGGCTCCTGGGAGGACATGGGTATGACGCTAGCTGAGACTCTGCCCCGGGGGATGAAGAGGCATGAAGACTGAAGTGGCCACCTCCTACCCGGGTAGGACTAGTAGAAGAAGGGGAGCCACAAACCACCAACCAAACTTGTGATCCAAAAATTACCCTGTCTACAAGAAGTGTAGGGATAAAGAGGGAACACAGATTAAGGAAAAGTCCAGCCAATAACTGGCCCAACTGAGACCCACCCCCAAGTAGAGAGGTACCAGCTGACACTATTAATGAGGCTCTGCTATGCTTTCAGACAGGAGCTTATCTTGACTGTCCTCCAAGAGTCTCCAGCCAGCAGTGAATCCAGACAGATATGGGGACTTGCAGCCAACTATTGATGCAGAATTCTGGGAGTCCAGTGGAAGTGCTGGGAGAAAGGTAGAAGGACACAGAGAAGACAGGAACCTCACAAGAAGACCAAAAGAGACAGTTAACCCAGTCCCATGGGGACTTTCAGTGACTGAGAGTTGAACTAAGGAATCATGCCTGATCTGGACTTAGAGCCCTTGCACATATGTAACCTATTGGCAACCTGGTCTTCATATGGGGCACCTGGTGAGTGGAAAGGAGGGCTGTTTCTAACATGGTCTCTGTTGCCTGTTTTTGGACCACTTCTCCTTGGCAGCACTACCTTGCCTGGTCTCATGACATGACGATATTCTCAGTCCTGATGTGATTTGATGTGCTGGGAAAGGTTAATGAGGGGAGGGGTACCCATTTTCTGAGGATAAAGAGAGAGGGGAAGGGAGAAGGAGAGGAAATGGGGAAGACTTGGAGGAGGGGAGGAAGGGAAACCCTCAGGATCTACAATAAATAAACTACTATTAAAAAATAAAATACAATATAAAATAAGAAGGGAGACGTGTACCTGTCTTCTACCTAGAAGGTGGTAGAGGATGTAATTTACAGCCTGGTGGTCTTTTGTTATCTTTAGGGCCATGCTTCACTTGAATTCTCCAGAATATTATTTTTATTTATCTCAGACCTTTTCATCCTAAATTTTGAGCATTGTTTCTCAGTTCATAAAAACCTATCCTTATGAGAGATATCACTTGCCTTTCACAACAGCCCATGAAATTCTCTGTTATGTGAGGGCCAGGCCAATCCCGACTCCCACAGGTATTCTGTTTACCTCAGTCATCCTCCCTACACCCTTATTGTGAATGTTTTTATTTTCTGAGTCAACAGAACCTATCTTTACAGAAGAAGCCATATGTACTTTGTAAAGAGTTTTAATCTAATATGTCTTAAGCACTGTTTTACAAAAGGGACCGAGTCAATTGTCATCAGATTTTTTTTTTTTTGCAAAATTGTACAGTCTTTAAATATGGCCAAAATAAAACACCTGGTATCAGATGTTTGAACCAATGATGGCTAACTAAATCTAGTTGAATGGTTTTTCACTCTTTCTCCTTTGCAGATTATTTAGCAGCTGTATTATTTTCAGGGCCTTCTCAAAGTATGGTCATTAAGGACTGGCATAAAGATGAGTATGTTTTGAAAATAGTGTTTAAAATATAAATCTACCTTGAAAAAAAATTCTCAGCTTCATATGGAGAAACAAAAAACCCAGAATCTCCAAAACAATCCTGTACAACAACAGATCATCTGGAGGTATCTCCATCCCCGATCTCAAGCTGTACTATAGGGCAACAGTAATAAAAACTGCATGGTATTGGCATAGAAACAGAAAGGAGGATCAATGGAACCGCATAGAAGACCCAGAAATAAACCCACACAACTATGAATACTCGGTATTTGACAAAGAAGCCAAATCCATTCAATGGAAAAAAGACAGTATATTCAACAAATGGTGCTGGTCCAACTGGATGTCTACATGCAGAAAAATGAAAATAGATCCATATTTATCACCCTGCACAAAACTAAAGTCAAAGTGGATCAAGGACCTCAACATAAAACCAGATACTCTAAATCAGTTGGAAAAAAAAGTGGGGAACAGCCTAGAACTTATTGGCACAGGAGACAACTTCCTGAACAGAACACCAACAGCACAGGCTCTAAGAGAAACAATCAATAAATGGGACCTCATGAAACTGAAAAGCTTCTGTAAAGTAAAAGACACAGTCATCAAAACAAAACTCCTGCCTACAGATTGGGAAAGAATCTTCACCAACCCTTTATCTGACAGAAGGTTAATATCCAGTATATATAAAGAACTAAAGAAGCAGAAAAGCAACAAACCAAGTAATCCCATTAAAAAATGGGGAATGGAGCTAAACAGAGAATTCTCGAAAGAAGAACATCAAATGGCAGAGAAACACTTAAAGAAATGCTCAACCTCATTAGCCATTAGGGAAATGCAAATCAAAACGACCCTGAGATTTCACATTACACCCATCAGAATGGCCAAGATGAAAAACTCAAGGGACAATACATGCTGGAGAGGTTGTGGAGAAAAAGGAACCCTCCTCCATTGCTGGTGGGAATGTAAACTGGTACAACCACTCTGGAAGTCAATCTGGTGCTTTCTCAGACAATTAGGAGTAGTGCTACCTCAAGACCCAGCTATACCACTCCTAGGTATATACCCAATATTTGCTCAAGTACACAACAAGGACATTTGTTCAACCATGTTTGTAGCAGCTTTATTTGTAATAGCCAGAACTTGGAAACAACCCAGATGTCCATCAACGGAGGAATGGATACAGAAATTGTGGTATTTTTACACAATGGAATACTACTCAGCAATCAAAAGGGAGGAAATCATGAAATTTTCTGGCAAATGGTGGGATCTAGAAAAGATCATTCTGAGTGAAGTATCCCAGAAGGAGAAAGACAAACTTGGTATATACTCGCTTATATAGACCTACAAGATATGATAAACATAATGAAATCTACACACCTAAAGAAGATAATCAAGTAAGTGGACATGGGTGAAGACGATCAATCCTCATTTAGAAAGACAAATGGGATGTGCATTGAATGTATGACAGGAGTCTACCGCAAAAGGCATCTTAAAGACTCTACCTAGCAGTGTTTCAAAGCAGACACTAAGACTCATAACCAAACCTTGGCAGAGTGCAGGGAATCATATGAAAGAAGGGGAGTTAGTATGATATGGAAAGGATAGGAGCTCTACAAGTACCAACCATATCTGGGCACAGGGCCTTTTCTGAGACTGACACTCAACCAGGGACCATCTATGGATATAACATAGAACTTCTGCTGGGATATGGCCCGTGGTAGCTCAGTAACCAAGTAGTTTTCTAACAGGATCTCAAGGGTAGGCTCTTTGTCCCCCCACCCCCAGGGGAGGAGCAGTCCTGTTAGGCCACAGAGGAGGACTTTGCAGCCAACCTTGAAGATACCTGATAAAACAGGGTCAAATGAAAGGGGAGGAGATCCTCCCCTATCAGTGGACTTGGAAAGGGGCAGGGAGGAGACCAGGGAGGGAGTGGGGAGGGGGAGGGAATGAGGGAGCGGGATACAGCTGGGACACAGAGTTAACAAATTGTAACTAAAAATAAAAATTAAAAAAAAAAGATCATGGAAATTTAAATTTCATATGGACCAAATATGTGGAATAAACATTAACTACAAACATGTGAAATGTGAAAAAAAAAATAAATATATATATATATCTATATATATAATTTGCCCGGTGCATGTGCGAGAGTGGCGTGTGTGGATTCAAATGCATCATAGCATGCTTGTGAAAGTCAGAGGGCAATTTGTAAGTCTCCTTTTATTGTGTCAGTCCCAGGTGTCACGCTCTGGTGGTCAGCTTTGGTACAAAGAGCCTTCACCTGGTTAAGCCATTTTGCTTTTTCAAGAATAGAATATTTTTGAGGCAAGATAGAAACACCATTTTCAATTCATATTCTTAATACTATAAGCTGCAAACCTTCACATCACTCTGAATTCTCAGGTCTTCATATGTCCATCAAATATTTCAATTTCTTTTCTATTTATTTTATTTATAGGGACCTTTGTAACAATATTGAATTTACACAGATTAGACAGGATGTTATCCAGTTTTCAAAGTTTTTATTATTCACATATTCAAATAGAATCTTGATAGGTATCAAGATTTTTTTGATCATCATCATCATCATTTCTTAGAATCTGTTCACTTTGTATCCCAGCTGTAGCCTCTTCTCTCATTTCACCTTGGTCCTATCCTCACTCATTCTTTACTCCTCTGTTCTTCCCCTGGTCCACTGATTGGGGAGGTCCTCCTCCCCTATTATCTGACCCTAGCCTATCAGGTCTCAGCAGGACTATCTGGATCCTCTTTCTCTGTGGCCTACTAAACCTCAGCAGGTGGAGGCAATCAAAAAGCAGGCAACCAATATCATACCAGTGACTGCCCATATTCTCCTTACTAGGGAATCCCCAGGAAGACTGCCCATGGTATACTCTTTTGTGTTTGGGTACAAAGTTCTGTAGACACCTATCAGGTCTATTTAATCCCTCTGTAAGTGTCATTCTTTCTCTAGTTAGCTTCTGTCTCAATGATCTGTCCCTTGGTAAGAGTGGGCATTGAAGCCTCCCACTATTAAGGTGTTGGGATAAATGGGTGATTTAAGCTTTAATAAAGTTTCTCTTACAAATGCAGAACCCTTATGTTTAGAGCATACAATTCAGGATTGTGATGTCTGTCAGGCGGATTTTTTCTTTGATGAGAATGAAGTGTTCCTCCCAATATTTTTTGATTAATTTTGGTTTAAAGTCTATTTTATTAGATATTAGGATTTTACTGCAGGTTGCTTCTTATGTCTCTGCTTTGGAAACCTTTTTCTAGCCCTTTACCCTGTGGTAGTGTCTATCTTTGTTTCAGAGATGTGTTTCTTGAATGTAAAAGAATGTTGGATCCTGATTCTGCAAATATTCTGGTCTGTGTCTTTTTTGGGAGAGTTGAGTCTACTGATGTTGATAGATATTAGTGACCAATGATTGATAGTTTGTTTTTTTTTTATTGTGGAATTGGTGGTAATTGTGTGTTTCTGTGCTTGTTTTCTTTTGCTTTTTTGTTGTGAAGGTGCCTTTATGGTGTGTTTTTTGGGTGTAGTTGATCTCATTGGATTGAAGTTTTTCTTCTAGTATCTCTGTACAGCAGGATTGCTGCATATATATTGTTTAAATTTAATTATGTCATAAAATATTTTGTTTCCTCCATCTATGTTTATCGAATGTTTTGCTGGGTATATTAGTCTGTGTTGGCATCTGTGGACTCTTAATGTCTTCATGGTGTCTTCCCAGGTCCTCTTGGATTTCATAGTCTCTCTTGAGAAGTCTGGCTAGATTCTGATAGGTGTGCCTTTCTATGTTACATGGTCTTTTTCCGTTGCTGCTTTTAATATTTTTTCTTTGTTCTGTATGAAAGACCCCCGGAGGGAATCTTCCGTCTGAGAGACCCCCTCCCAAGGAACAACGAGGCCAGGTGTTCGGATGCAAACAGCAAGAGGCTTTTATTTTGATACACGGGTACCCGGGACAGCAGAGTCACTCGGAGGACTTGCGCACCCCCTGGGTGGAAAGCTGGGGTTTTTATAGGGTTTTAGAGCAGAAGCGCGGGTACAGAAGCGAGAAGCATGGTTACAGGGAGCTGATTGGTACATTTACATGAGACCACAGTTTGAGTCAGAGTTTGGCAGGGACACCAGGATTCCAGGAACTGGGTGGTCGAGACAGTCATGATGACCCCCTTAACTTGGCCCGCCACCTGTTGTTTTCCTTAGGACTCTTATCTCAACTGGAACAGTCTCACAGATATTTATGAGGGTGATTAACACAAACTGTTTTTAGCTCGACTGGGGCAGCCTGACCGCAGATATGACACAGCTGGGTTTCTCAGTAATTTTCCAGTTTCCCACCTAGCCTACAGAGTTTCTCAACACAGTGGTGTCTCACAAAATGGCGTTTAGCTATGTTTAACTTAGGGTGAGGCGGGGGTCTTTCACTGTAGATTTAGCGTTTTGATTATTATGTGGTGGGAAGAATTTCTTTTTTAGTCTAATATATTTGGTGTTCTGTATGCCTTTTGTGTGTTTAAAGACATCTGTTTCTTAAGGATGGGGAAATATTCTTCTATGATCTTCTCGAAAATATTTTCTGGGCCTTGGAGCCTGGAATCTTCTTTTTTATCTTTTCTTAATTATTCTTAGTTTTCTTCCTTTCTTGGTGTCCTTGATTTCTTGGATGTTTTTGTTTGGAACTTTTCTGACTTTTCTTTTTCTTTGAGAGATGTACTAATTTCTGTAAATGTATCTTCAGTACCTAAGAATCTCTCTTCCATCTCTTGTATTCTGTTGGTAACACAGAATTGTGGTGTCTAATCTCTTCTCTAAGTTCTCCAACTCCAGGGTTTTCTCAGTTTTGGTTTTCTTTATTGATTCTAATTCAATTTTCCTGTCTTGAATGATTATATTCATTTCCTTTATTTGTTTGAATATGGATTCCTGTCTTTCTATAATTCCATTTTTTGTTCTTTTCCTCTTTATGTGACTTCAATAACTGCATAATTATAGATTTAAGATAATTTTCCTGTGTTTTACCTTCAATAGAATATCCGTTGAATTTTGGAGATTCTGGTGAAGCCATGATGTCCTGGTTTTTGTTCTTGTATTCTTAAGTCGGCCCCTAGCCATCTGGTTGTCTATAGCACTGAGTGATTGTTCCTGGAGCCTGTACTGCAGACTGGGTCCACCTGTCTCTGGAGTCTGCAGTAGTCTCTGCTGGATTCGTTGTTTCTGCTGACTCACTGTTTGTGACCCAGGTATGCCAGGTGGCTGGGGTTGAGGTGGAAAGATCTCTGAGCTTAGAGTTGCTCCTGTGTCCCACAGACTTACTTGAAATGGCCAACAATGGGATTTGGGTCCTGTGCTAGGCTCAGCTCCGCTGGGTTCACAGGATGTGCTGGGCTCATTGTTTCTGACCCAGGTGGATCAGGCTGATGGGGAATAGGCAGAAACTTCCCCAAGCCTAAAGCTGCTTCAGTGCCCCTCATGCCCCCTTGCATGGACGACAATGTAAGTTGGTTCTTGTATCTGCTGTTTTCTCTCTGTGTGCTGGGCTGCTGTTTCTGGTCCACATGAGCCAGGCAGCTGGCTTACAGACAGAAAGACCTCTGAGCCTAGTGCTGCTCCAGTGCCTCCCTGGCTTCCTGGAGATGACAGACAGCGGGAGTTAAGAACTGAGTCCTGTATCTAGCTCAGCCCCACTGTGTTCAATGTCTGTTCTCTGTGGATTGATTCTGCTCTGGCTCAGCCAGGCCGCTGGAGAGCATGGAGAATGGAGCTGCACTCCCTAACAGTACTGGAAGGTATACCTTCCACAGGATAGTGAGAGTGAGTGCCACTAGCTGCTCCCACTAGAAAGGTGGGAGTGAGCTCTTGGTTTGGAACCAGGAGTCAGTGGTACCCAGAAGGTGTCTACAAGACTGAGATTGGGCACCCGGAGTTTGGAGCCTCACCCTCAGTACAGGAAGCAACTCACTCCACAGACAGTGAGAGTGAGCACCCAAGCTGCATATTCCAGGAAGATAGCCACTGAAGGTGGGCTTGGGCTTGGCCTGAAACTGAGGGTTCAGAGCCACCAGCTGCTGGTCTCAGGAAGGTATCCACAGATGGTGGGCTTGAGGGGTGGCCTAGGCCTGTGATATTAGCCCTGTGGCCTGAAGATGGACCTTCACATGTAATGTGGATTGTTCTCTCACCTTACAAAGACGTCGGGTTTGGGGGTCCTCAGTCTGCCAGTCATCCTGCTCTCACTGCTGAGCTGCTGTTCAGAAACCCTCTGCCTGGATTTTTTAATTAATAATTAATTAATTATTACAATTTATTTCCTTTGTATCCCTGCTACAGCCACCTCCATTATCTTCTCCCAGTCCCATCCATCTTCCTTCTTCTCCCTCTACGACCTCTTTTTAGTCCCCTGTTAAGGGCAGACCTCCTCTAGTCCATCAGGTCTCATCAAGGCTGGCTGCACCCAACATGTTTTTAAGCTTGAAGACCAAAGACATTCTCAGAAACCATTACTTTGCTTGCTGTTTAACAGAATTTTGAATGAATCTCAAGAGTCTAGTGTAGTCTTAAAACAAATGACTTTGAAATTGTATGAAATGACATAAAAGGCTTATATACTCTCCACAAATGGTGGTTATTGCAGTTGCTTTAAAGAGAAGGGAATATGATTAACCTTAACTCTTGCAACAACAAATAGACAATGTGAGCTAACATATTTGTAGACACACATGTATGTATATAATTATATTTTAAACATATTTATAAATTTATTAACTATTTTATTCATTATACCACATATCATAAAAGTTGTAAATTATCAATAAATTTGAATCAATCATAAGATAAAATAATCTAGATATAGCCAAGTTTAAATGCTTAATTCACAAAAATAACAATCTTTTAATAAAATATTCATTAATATGAGCAGAAAATTGAAAGAAGTAACGTCAAATTGAAAGAGCTTTATTTTGCTCTTTCTCTTGATTTTCCTGAGACTGCCACCGAGCTTTGTCCTTGAACTCCATGCTATCTCTTATGTAAATGCATTTTTGCTGGTTCTGATTTATGAGTCATTTATGAAACTATGGACTGTGGCATACAACATCAAGGTAATATCTTCTTGCCCATTTAATCCACAGGGGAAATTTAATACATAACATATGAATTTTAGATCCAAGGACATAAAAGGCAATCAGGACAAAGAGGAGTCCATGTACTCATTTTTCTAAGGTGCGTTTCTACCTTCTCATGGCAACTTTCCCCAGGAAGAATATATATGTGATAGATTTCAAATTGTTTTATGCATTTATGTCCTCTTACCAAAATAATTGTTGTTCTATCTTCTTTTACCTTATGCCTTCCTAACTAGTTCCTAATAATAATTCCATATTATTTTTGAGTGATGTTATACTTAGAATATTCTCTAATTTTTATATTAATGTCACATTTCATTATTCAAAATATCTTTATTTAAATAATCCTGTATTAATTCTAAAGTCCCTGTTAAAATCTGGCACTTTAAATGTTAGAGCATAAAATAATAAAAAACTGTGTGTATATAATGAAATATGTGTTGGCAAATGATGCTGGTGGTTTTTAAATACATGACATTGAATTGGGAAAAGACAAATCTCCTAGTAGTTTTAGTGACCATTTCACAGATTCAAAACGATGGTGCCTATTAGCTATTCATATGTTTTCTATTGAAACTGCATTAAGATATAATTAGTTCACTTTATTGATTTTTTTGCTGTGATTATATATTTGAGTTTTAAAATTCTGAATAGCAACATATTTATTTTGGAATTTATTTTGTTTATATCTTCAGCGTAGAATTTATTTTTATTAGAATGTACAGAAGCATGAAAATTCATTAATTTTCACTTACTATTTATGGTTATGCTTATTGTTTTTCTCCCCTTTCAGTTTATTACTAGTTTGTTTCTTTTATAAGAAGTATTTTCTGAGTTACTTCTTATATCTTAATTATATAGTCTTAGCCACTTTTCTGTTTAACCAAGGCAATTTATATAACTTGTTTGTGGTAACAGAGGGTGAGTCCATGGTCATGATTATGCAGAGTTTAGCATCGGGCAGAGGGGCACAGGAGCAGTAGCTGAGAATTTACATCCTTGCTGAAAGTTGGAGACAGGAGAGATTCTGAGCCTTGCATGGCCTTTTGAAACCTCAAAGTCCACTCCCAGTAATACACCTTCTACAAGGCCTTTGATTAAAACTTTATCTTATACCTATCAGAATTGCTAAGATAAAAAACTCAAGTGACCAAACATGCTGGAGAGGACTGCACTCCATTGCTGGTGGGAGGGCAAACTTGTACAACCACTTTGGAAATCAGTCTGGCACTTTCCAGAAAATTGGGAATAGCATTACCTCAAGATCCAGCTGTACCACTCCTGGGCATATACCCAAAACATGCTCCACCATTCAATAAGTTGACATCTGTTCAACTATGTTCATAGCAGCTTTATTTGTAGTAGCCAGAATCTGGAAATAACCTAGATGTCCCTCAACTGAAGAATGGATACAGAAATTGTGGTACAATTATACAATGGACTACTACTCAGCTATTAAAAACAAGGAAATCATGAAATTTGCAGGCAAATGGATGGAACTAAAAGAGACCATCCTGAGTGAGATAACCCAGAAACAGAAAGACAGACACGGCATACACTCGCTGATAAGCTGATATTAGCCATTTAATTTAGGTCTGTAGAAGGCTATACTACATACCTAAAGACTAAACACAAAGGGGGACCTTAAGGGAGATGCTTAAATCTCATTCAGAATGGCAAACAGGATAGACACCAGAAGAGGTGAAAGAGAAGAAACAGGATGGGAGTCTACTACAGCAGGTCCTCTGAAAGGATTCACCCAACAGAGGATCGAAGCAGATGCTTAGACTAGACCAAACATTGGGCAGAGTGCAGGGAGTCTTATGGAGGAAGAGAATAGTAAGATTAGGGGGGACATGGAGGGGACAGGAGCCCCACAAGGGGACCTAAAAGATCTGAGACCAGGGGGTTGGTCTTGTTGAGTCTGATGCACCAACGGAGGACTATGCATGGAGATGTGACTGAATGGCAGCTAACTCTCCATGTGGATCTCTGAGTTAGGGGAGCAGGGATTGCCTCTATCATGAACTCAGTTGACTGCTCTGATCACTCACCACTGATGATGCAGCCTTGCCAGGTCATGGAAGAAGAGGATCCTCATGAGCCTTAACAAGCTATGGGCAAATGGCTAAGTTGGTGAACTCCCCCTTTTGGTGGACTAGGGGAAGGGGATGGGAGAAGAGGGAGAGAAGAAGGGACTGGGGCTGCTGAGGGAAGGGACTTCAGCAGGGATATATAAGGAATTAATTGTGATGAAAAAAATAAAAAAGAAAAAACATACACACAAATACCCACACAACTCTTCCAAAAATCACAGACATAAACACAAAACAACGCAAAAACAAAACAAAACAAAAGTAGAATTTGCTTTGTGTTGGTACACTAACCCTGGACATTTGGTCTGTTCTGAAGTATGATTAATACATCCAGGGATGTTTTATTGGAAAAAAAAAAACCTGATTTTTTTTCACATAAAGTTTTCATTCCAATTAGCTTCTTGGTTATGGGTAAGACTCTGTGACAACTTCTGTGCTCAGATTTTGTCTGGTTTGAACTTGTGCAGTTTTTGTGATTTTTTTTATCATAGTCCCATTTTCAGACACAACAGGACAGATTAAATTTTTTAGCAGACACTGCAAGGTTTATAACATTTCTCCTAAATAACTTGATATTGTGTATTATTTCCATACTTTGCCTTAAGGCAACTGCTTTTGCCACACAGAGCCAAAACTGTATAAATAAAGAACACATTGAGCCACCACAATTATTCACTTAACAGGGAGCAAGCTACACAAGTTTTTTAAAACCTAGAATATTATTCCTAGTTTTGTAATCTTTAGTGTAATCTTTATGCTAGAAAAGGTTTATTGGAAATCATATAATAAACAGGTAGCTATGGGCCACTTGCGAGAAATACAGCTATAACCTTGTTTGCACTAACTGTAGCTCACACGGTTTGATTTCATTTAAAACAATCATGAGACTTCACAGTGAGACTCCTTTGTTCTGTAACCAATAATATTGAAAAAGGACAGTTAGTGATCTAACAGGCCTTTTAATTTTCTTCCAAATTCAGTTCATCTAAATTTTATATCTGCATCTGTCCTCCTAACAGAATTTGGAGATTTTTCTTGGACTTTCTCTCTCAAAATATATGGAAAACCATTTAGCATTTCCTGAATTATTATCATTTCTGAGGTTAATGCATTTATTCCTTCTGCTGTGATGCAGTAATGATTGACTGAAGGCATTTTGAAGTATCTGATGTACTCTCAATATAGTTTGCCTCCCATGCTTTGTCTACAACATTATGTGAGAAACAGGCAATATGAAACGAAAATGTATTTCCTTGTTCTTGGTAATGATAGTATAGAATGAACTGTTATTCCTCAGAATTTTAAAAGACATAATGCTAATTATGAATAAGTTTACATCAATAATTCTAACAGTTTAGAAAAATACATGGTCTCATCAGGAGTGACTGCATTGTCTTCTTCTGTGGCCTAGTAAGGCTGCACCACCTTCAGGGGGAGGTGATCAAAGAGCTAACCAATCAGTTCATGTCAGAGACAGTCCCTGTTCCCATTACTATGGAACCAACTAGGACGCTGAACTGCCAAGGGTTACATCTGAGCAGGAGTTCTAGGTTATCTCCATGCATGGTCCTTGGTTTCAGTATCAGTCTCAGAGAAGACCCCTTTGCCCAGATTTTTTGGTTCTGTTGGTCTTCTTGTTGAGCTCCTGTCCACTCCAGGTCTTTCTATCTCTCCTTTCTTTCATAAGATTCCCTGAACTCTACCCAAAGTTTGGCTAGGAGTCAAAACGACAGCCTACAGTCTGTGAAAGGATCTTCACCAACCTTACATCTGACATATAAGATAAACCTACTAAAATCTGTACTCCCAAAGAAACTAATCAAGAGGGAGAACTCTGGCTAAAATCTCAATCCCCATCCAGAAAGGCAAAAGAGGATGGACATCAGAAGAAGGAGAAAACAGGGAACAAGTTAGAAGCCTGACACAGAGGACCTCTGAAAGGCTCTGCCCTGCAGACTATCAAAGCAGATGCTGAGACTTATGGCAAAACTTTAAGGAGATTGTGCGGAATCTTCCGAAAGAAGTGGGAGTTAGTACGACCTGGAGGGGACAGGAGCTCCACAAGGAGAGCAACAGAACCAAAAAATCTGGGCATATGGGTCTTTCCCTGAGACTGATAGTTCAACCAAGTAGCATGCATGGAGATAACCTAGAACCCCTGTACAGATGTAGCCCATGGCAGTTTAGTGTCCAAGTGGGTTACATAGTAATGGGAAGAGGGACTGACTCTGACATAATCTGATTGGCCTGCTCTTTGATCACCTCCCTCTGAGGGGGGAGCAGCCTTACCAGGCCACAGAAGATGACAATGCATCCACTCCTGATGTGATCTGATAGACTAAGATCAGTAGGAAGTAGAAGAGGACCTCCTCTATCAGTGGACTTGGGGAGGGGCATGCGTGAAGAAGGGGGAGGGAGGGTGGAACAGGGAGGGAAGTAAGGAGGGGCTTATGGGGGGTTACAAAGTGAATAAAGTGTAATTAATAAAATAAAATTAAATTAAAAAAATAACTTAAAAAAACTTGATCTCTGGATCCTAAAATATTGGCTTGTAAGTCATTATCCTTGTTTGTTATAGGCAATATCTGGCTTGTTTTCCCTTGATAAATCAAAGATGATATTGCAATAAATCATTTTTTCTCTTAGAAAAGAGAAAAGCAATGACTAACTCCCAAACACAATACTATCCATCTTCCCATTTATGGAATTACATGTGTACACTGCTATACCTTGGCCAGATTATACTTCTTTTTAGATCTGTTTAAATATCAAAATTCAAGTGAAATATTTCATTATAAGGCTAGGAGAGAATCATACCTGGATGTTTAGGAAAAGTGTCATTAGAGATGTGGAAAAAAATGATGTATCCTGGATTGAAAAATACAGCTGTCTGGAAGATTTAGCTTTACAGGGATTAACAATTATTTTCCTTCTTGTAATTCCCTGTACTACTTTATTCTACGTGGTCAAAATTGACTCTCAGCAAATAATTACGTCTGATCATTCGATAGAAGTTATGCTAGTAACATGTCAAGTTTAGCTTTAAATGATCCTCTATCCTATTCCTACAAAACTTAAACCATGAGTAATCGGGTAACTCTTGACACCTAATAATAGCAGCTGTCTCTTTGTGGCGCTGAATATAAAAGACTTGATACTGTCCCTACCGCTGAATTTTATAAGATAGTTTATTAAAAAAAAAAAAAAAAGAAGTGGAAAAAATGAGGACATTGAAATAAGACTAGAATTTTCTATGAGGGCTTTTCACTGGCTGTCTTCCACGCCCTTCTTTGTGCTTTCCAAGTGTCTGGAACGACAGCTGTCATGAATCTGTTAGAGGACTGGCTGCTCTTTCGGATGGACCTGGGTTCAGGTACCAGCATCAACCTGGCAACTAAAAACTGTAACTCCAATCTCATAAAATTAATGTAATAATAAAAAGAACCATAAAAAATTAAGTCATTAACACTTGATGTATTTCCCACAAGAAAATCTTTCCTTAAATACACACCCTGACCTAAATAGAAGGGCTTCTCTGAGAGCAATAGTAATGCAAGGGACCAGTGCCTTCTCAGTGGGCAGTGCAAATGGGTGTCAGTGGAGTTAGAGCGAATCTGAGGACTAATTGATACGAATGCTCCACTTTTATAACAGAGTTAGTAAAACATATTTCTTAAACAAAACCTTTGCCTAATGAGCTTGCACTGAGCTGCTAGAACTAATCTAAAATTTCAATTGACCATTATCACACTTATAGCCCACATTCTTCTTTTCCACTATTCCTGGAATGTCAATGATCTTATTTGCAATGTTATGAAGATTGATAGAATAATATGTACGTAATATGCTAACTTCCAAGTGAGAAATTTAGGTAGGAAGGAGTGCTATTAGTTGTTATATTACCACTCATTTTTACCTCACTTTAGAAGGAGAGGAATGGGACTGAGCTAGAGATAGGATGTAAATTTAAGTACGAGATGCTTCATTAATAGTTCTCAAGTTATTGTGTAACACTCCTAAATTCTTTTTAGTTAACTGTTCTTTGAAGTGCACAATGCCCCATACTTTCAGTCTTTTACATTTTTGTCATGCAGAGAAGATGGAAAAATATCATAAATGTAAGGGGACTCCACCTCCTCCCCTTAGTATATTGGGAATATTAGACTCTAGTTCACAATGTCTTCTTGCACATTCTCTCTCTGAAGCATATATTTTTCCTGAGGCCCCACAACCATCCCTGTGATGAAGTAGCCATGATCATTAATCAGAAATGGTCTCACAGCAATTAACTGAGCAATGCAAAGTGCACTTGGGCCACTCTAAATACACATAGCCATACCTCTCCGCGCTCAGCTTCTCTGCTTAGAGTCCTCTTACTCTGGCACGCTGCTTCATCTCAGGAGATCCCTTCACACCATAACAACCACCACTGTCAGTGTGTTCCGAATTCTCAGTTTCATCTGCCGGTCTCATATGAGTCCTGACAAGTCATGTAGCTCTCTTTCACAGGACAAGGTACAGTTAAAATTGCTGTGGTAGCCTGCTTAGGCTCCCATAAAAATTAGAACAGTCCAAGGGAGTTAAGTAAATAGAATTTACTTATAATTCTTACAAACCCGGAGAATCCATGATCAAGATGTTAAGCCATTTGATGTTTTTCATGACATGGGGAGGCAGGTATTTGTTTGTGACTCATCTGACCTTTACTCTGGGACCACAACTATGTATCTTCTGCTCTAAGCACACAAGAGTTACTGGATTAAGCCTCCACCAAGAGCCATCTTGTTTTTTATCCTTAATTATCTCTCTAAAGACCTATTTCCAAATACATGGGCTTTGGATGAATACAATTTATAACATGATATCAATTAATATCCTTCTGTAATAATTCAATTGAAATATTTCTCATTACTAAGATGTAAAATCCTTGAAGAAACAAATCTGATCTATTTAAAATAAGTTAAGCTTCATAACTTAGCTTAGGACACAGCTCAGACTAGGCCCTATAGGAAATGTTGCATGGACAAATACATAAGTGAATGAATAAAGGTGAGGGTATTTCCAGCATCAGTAAAGGAACATGCATTCTAATAATTAAAAATATTAGTTTATTAGACAATTTCATTTGTGGATATATATTTCTAAATGGGGAGGAAGTAACATTATGAAATCTTGGTGAAATATTGTTAAACAAATGTTAAAATGTTAAAATGACTACTGAAAACTAGATACATGTAATGACTTCTTAATTTCCATAAGGAAAATTCTATGTCTCTCTTTTTTATAATTTTAAGAAATCTACTCAAATATGAGAATGATGATGCAAAACCCAACATAAATCAGTCTCCATTTTTGGTTAGATTTCAATATAAAAAACAGATTATAGAATTACCATAACAGTGCATTTTACCTAGTGATACCTGAAATATATGAAAAAAAAAAAGTCAAATGCAGTGTTGCATGCCTGTAATCCCAGCACTATGAGAGGCAGAAGCAGGGAGATTTTTGTGCGTTGAAGGCCAGCCTGATCTACAAAGTGAGTCCAGGGCAGCCAAGGCTACACAAACAAACAAAAAACCTAAAACACTGCACAAAATGGTTCTAGTAAAAGAAAACAAAAAAAGATGCACTAAAGTTTCCCGTTATAATTATTTAAAATTGCTTCCAGATTATACAAGTGAAAGACCAGTATTTTTTTTTTAATGCCAATTGAAAGTATGTGACTGTGGGGGCAGGCCTGTATAAATTAGATGCTCAAGCTAGGTCTAGTGTGACATTCACTTCTGCTATCTGAAGATCAATATGTAGAACTCTCAAGCTCCTTTTCCAAAGTCATATATGCCTCTATGCCACTATGCTTTTTACTATGAGGATAACAGACTAAACCTCTGAAACTACAAGTCAGGCTACTTACATGTTTTTCTTTATAAGAGTTTTCATAGTCACGGTGTCTCATCACAGAAATAGAAACCCTCACTGAGATACCATTCGTCCAGCAACTGACGGGAAGAGATGCAAAAAACCACTGCCAAACAGTAGGTGTAGCTCAGGAATCCTGCAAAAGAGGACAAGGAAGAATTTTAGGAGTCAGAGGGCTCAAGGACACCACAAGAAAACTCACAAAATCAATTGACCAGGGCTCCTAGGGGCTCACAGACATTGAACTGACAATCAGGAAGCCTGCATAGGTCTGGCCTACATCCTCTGAATATGTGATGGTTGTGTAGTTAGGTGTTTTAATGGGACTCCTAACCCTGGAAATAGGGCCTGTCTCTGACTCTTCTGCCTGCACTGGGAACCCTTTTCCCTCTGGTGGGTTGTCTTGTGTGGCCTTGATATGCGGGCATGTGCCTAGCCTTATTGTAACTTGTTAGGCCATGTTTCATTGAAATCCCTGAGAGGATTGCCATTTTCTGAAGGGAGATGGGGGAAGAAGGTTCCTGAGAGAGATGAGATGTAATGGAGAGGAAATGGAAGGGGAGCACGGAAGAGCTACCGTGGTAGGGATGTGACATATGAGGGGCAATTGAATTAAAAAGGGAAAAATACAACATTCACAGTTTTTTTTAACTTTTATTAATTATATTTTATTCATTTTGTACCTCCCCATAAGTCCCTCCCTCCTCCCCTCCTGGTCCCACCCTCTCCCCCTTTCTCCATGCATGCCTCTCCCCAAGTCCACTGATAGGGGAGGTCCTCCTCTCCTTCTTTCTGATCTTAGTCTATCAGTTCTCATCAGAAGTGGCTGCATTGTCAGGGTTCTAGGTTATCTCCACGGATAGTTCTTGGTTGGAGTATGAGTCTCTGGGAAGTTCCCTGTGTTCAAATTTTCTTGTTCTGTTGCTCTCCTTGTGGAGTTCCTAAGTTTTACAGCGTCTATGAGGTATATTTATATCATCATTTGATTTTTAAAAGTTTTGATGTTATGACATAAGCTCATCCTGGGGGATGGATATTTCCCTTAGCCCCAGGTTCTCCCAGTTACTTATGTGTTTGTTTGTTTTTTTTTTTTGTTTTGTTTTGTTTTTCTGGCATTGAGACCTTATGGGCTTATGCATCTTGAGTTTTGTTCTAAGATAATGTCTTATTATACAGCCCGATTGGCCTTAAGCCTGAACGTCCCAGCTTTTGCCTGTTGAGTCCTTGACTATATCTAGATGGGACCACCCTTTTCTGTGGTGGTATTTACTTTGTGTGTTTTTAATTAAGTTCTATCATTTATATATCATTTTCTATTTTATAGTCTAACTAGAACAGCTAACGTAGCTTTCCTTAACACTAACATCATATAACTGTGCTATGGTGAATATCATTCATCAGTTTTCATGTATTAAATAATGACAATTTTACCCGAAATACTGAAATATCTACAGAATTACAGAGTTGTAAAATCAATATCTATATAAATTATTGAACTGAATTTTCAAGCAAATATGATTTTATTCAGCTAATAAATTTGATTCTTCATAACACACAAGAAAAATGCATACTTGTACTTACATTACATTATATAACAGAAGACATTCCTATTTCCTGTTTATGCTCATTCTTTTCCCAGAAGCTTTAGACACATCAACTATCCAAAGAATCCAGAAGAAAATGTTACTCTTAAAACAATAGAAACAATGCTAATCTTTCCAAAAATGTCCCTTTGTTTTTTGTTTGCTGTTTAGCAATTATATAGCATGCCAAAATAAAATGCCTCTTTTTTTTCTATCATGGATGGACTGCCATCTGGAAAGATACTTTACCTGTATTGCAGAGATTACAGGATCATAATACATTGAAATGCCACATGTCACAGGATTCAGCATGCCTCCAAATTGTCACATAGTAAAAGATGATTGTGTGCTGTAGTCTACCCCCTTCATTTCCAGAAAGCGGTTTTGTTGTTGTTTATTTTTCAACAATAAGAGTACTCAGTTTTTTGTTATATCTTTTTTATCATTATCCACATTTTACTTCATAAGACGTTTGGTAATTAATAAGATATGCATTAAACATGATCTAGAATAATTATTTATTTTATTTCTTATTAAGAGTCCTTCCTCATTAGTAGATTTTTCTTCACATTTCAACAGTTCTTTCTTTCTAATATGAAAATGTCTTATCATATTCAGCATCTCCATGAAGTAGAGTATGAATATGTCCTCACCTCCTCTCACATATGAATATGACATACATGATTAATCACCAATGGTATCTTCCTACACCCATGTAACACAAATGCGCAATAGAATATCTTACTGTCAACACTAGCAACAAAATTATGGATTGTTTATTTTCCTAAAAGTAGCAGTAAGCCAAGATGACAAACTTCCTAAAAATTCAGACAGTTTCTCACAGCACAATTTGTCTTCCAGACAAAGTTTATTTTCCTGAAAAAAATAATTTGCCACTAGAAATAAAAATCACAAAATACATTAGCAGTAGTTATCTTGGTCACTATGTATAACTAACTTTTCTTTATTTCTGTAGGTTTTGTTTATGATTGGTTAAGACACAACAATTTTATGATGTGGTATTTGAAATATAATACATAGAAACTTTCAATCTTTGATTCTATTTTAATTTTCCACAATGGCCTAAAAATGCCATGAATCAGAGAAATATTTGAAGTCACTTCATTTCTGCTTCATCTACTTTTTTAGAGTATATTTAACCCAATTCTTCATCACATTTTTGGTCAATATTCTATGTTTTCGTTATATAGCTAATCTCTCTCTTGAATAATGAGTCCTGATTTCAGGGTCACAAGCATATTTAAGAGCTAAAGCAGAATGTTTTATTCAAAATATGGTAAAAAAATTTACACCCAATTATGTTTTAAAATTGCATGGGTTTGTATATCCTTCTTTAATTTTAATATTGACTACATTTTAATGTGAGAACATTTCTTAAGTCAATGAAAATAAAATAATTTCATCGTTTATATTCATCCTCTATGATGTAGAAGTTCCCAGCTTTGCAAATTGCAGTCATTCATATTTTTAAACTTTGTTCTTGGTCTGAAGTTGTCATTTTTCCATGAGAGATTTTTATTAGTGGGGTAATAAGTCAAAAACTGAATTCCAGGTAGTTTGGACTTATAAGTGGAATAAATAAATGTGTTTAGGTTCATTACATCAATCTAGTCAGTTAAAAATGCTAGAAAGATTTCTTCAGCTGGTATTTATCCATAATAGCAAGAAAACTTAAATGGTGGAACAGTACTTTTTTATTTAAATAAGATTTTTACTTTACTTGGTCAGTTCTTTTTTATTTTTATTAATTACACTTTATTCACTTTGTATCCCACCTATACCTCCCTCCCTCTTCCCCTCCCAATTCTACCCTCCCTCCTCTTCTCATGCCCCACCCCCAGTCCACTGATAGGGGAAGTCCTCCTCCCCTTCCTTCTTATCCTAGCCTATCAGATCTCATCAGGAGTGGCTGCATTGTCTTCCTCTGTGGCCTGGTAAGGCTGCTCCACCCTCAGGGGGAGGTGATCAAAGAGCAGGCCATCAGGTCATGTCAGAGACAGTCCCTGTTCCCATTACTAGGTACCCACTTGGATACTGAACTGCCATGGGCTACATCTGTGCAAGGGTCTTGGGTATCTCCATGAATGGTCCTTAGTTGGAGTATCAGTCTCAGCAAAGATCCCTGTGTCCAGACTTTTTGGTTCTGTTGCTCAGCTTGAGGAGCTCCTACCCCTACAGGTATTTCTATCTCCCCCTTCTTTCATAAGATTTCCTGCACTCTGCCCAAAGTTTGGCTATAAACTTCAGCATCTGCTTTGATACCCCACAGGGTAGAGCCTTTCAGAGGCCTCTGTGGTAGGCTCTGTCCGGTGGAACAGTAATTTTTAATAAGTGAGTGGAACAATTAAAGTTACATTTCAAAAATTTGAGTATTTCAACAAAATGTGAGACAAATGTATCATAGGTTTTGTTACAAGACTAAAATATGCAAAAATGCATATAAAACAGGTTTTAAAACTCATGAGTACTTGAGTTAGGCATCAATTACTTAGAGCATTAAAAATATGATGTTAGCAGTTGAGACAGTTGAAATTCATAAAAAATACACCTTGAAGGAAACCATTAAGAAAATTTAAATATCATTTATGCATTGAAATAATATACACACAACACCTAAAGTCCACATAGTTTTGTGTTTAGCAATGAAAAAAATCAGTAAAAGTAGATTAAAGATACTCAAAGCTATTTCCTGAAAGACTTCGGACAGGAATCACCACAGGGAAAACATTCAATATAATTTATCATTATGTAAATAAAATTACATTCACACTAATATATGATTTCAGGTCCACTGTTAGTTATAAAGAAAACAGGTTTGCCAATATGGCTAATGTTATGAAATATAATGCAGCAAGCAGCCACTATGGTGGGACCATATCCAGGTGTTCCCCTGAGAATGACACCATGCAGCAGATCTGATATAAGAAGGTTTACTGGGGGAAGGGTGAGGAGTGAGGACCTGGAGAATGGGTAGAGGCAAATGAGTGGACATGCAGACAGGCAGACATATGGGAGAAGCACCATGAGAACAGAGAAGAGAGGGACTCAGAGAAGGATAGAAGAGGGGTCCCAGGACCCCAGGAAAGAAAGAACACCTGGAATACACACACACAGAGAGAGAGAGAGAGAGAAAGAGAGAGAGAGAGAGAGAGAGAGAGAGAGCTGGGGTAGCTGGCAGTCTTTTTAGGCTATGAACAGACCTGCTGCACCTGGCAGTAGGCCATGATGTAAACCATTGCAAGGTTCCTGAGGGCAGGCCATCAGAATCACCTGTATGCCAACATTTCTCCCTTTTTCTTTAACTAAAAATGAAGAACAAGTAAGGGATGATGGTGGGGCAGGAGTGAGGGTGCTGTGTTCTTTAGACTACTTACTGCTGACTTGGGTTGATGCCAACTTTGGGTACCCTGAGAAAATTGGACTGCTGGCCAAGTCTTGGGAGAGCTGGCTATTTCACAGCTTCCCAGGATCTATGGGACCATCTGCAGCTAGGAAAGTGAAGGCGCATTTGAGGCAGTCAGGGAGGCTGTACCAGAGTACCTGAAGACAGGTGCCCTGGGGCCATTCTGGATGAAGATCTCAGGGAAACACCTGGACATGGCAAGGTCCTGGAACACACATATATATGGGTACAGAAGATAAAGTTAAGTATCTTAAGGGAAAATTTTTTCCTTAGGTGTGCACTTGAAACTTTGAAGACCATGGTCTTAATAGTTAGGGATAAAGGATAAATTTCCTTCCCAAATCCAAGGAAATGGGGAGGAATCCCACCATTAAAATGAACAATAGGTGGAATAATTGGGTTGTTGATTGACAAGGTACTTATCTAAAGTCCATTTGTCCTGTGAGAGTTGGTTCCATGTGGATTCTCTGTAGCTTCTAAGAATTTTTTAAGTTTACAAAAGACAAAAGTTGTAGACATGTTAGCATTAATCTATAATGAAATCCACAAAGTAGAGAAGGCAGTGGACTCACAAGTTTTGTGTCATATTAGAAGCTTGAGAAATGATTTTGTGTTACAAGCATGAATGCCCTTTTAAGTGAGATCAGGAAAGACAGAAGCCTTCCGTGAAGCAGAAGGGGCATGAGCTCATTTGATCTTGATTTTCAGTATGACCATGAAAGAGAGGCTTCTTCCCTCTAGCTAGAAGACTGGGCGTATGTAAATTTAGCACAATGAGAAACACTTTTAAGTCTATACTTAAAAGACAACCAAAGGAAATTTAAAATCTTGAACTTGTGACTATGGGGAGCTGGATTATGTAGTGGAAGACCTTACCCGATATAGACTAATAACTTATGAGAATTACATTGTTTAATGTTAAAGCTCTGAAAGTTAAAGTCTTAATACAACAGTAGCATAGCAAAAGAAAGACATCTGAAGCAGTCACTTTTTTTTTAAGTCACCCTTTAAATTTTCACTTGCACTTACCTGTTGTTTCAATTGGTTACTTGTCATGTCTCTTGAACCCCGAAAAAATTTATTTAATCCTGTTTACAATATTCAAGCAGAAAGCTCTTAAATGTGTGTGCAATGGCTGTGCCGCAGCACAACTAAAAACAGGGTTTTCCATTAAATTACACAATCTTGGAGTTCACAGTGTAATCAAATATCCTGAAATATTTTCCCATTTTTATCTAAATGAAAAGAAAAGGTTTTTACCCTAACACAGTAAACCTATTTACAATAATTAACTGTTTTTCTACCAAGATTTCCACAATATCTAGTTTTGTTGCATATAGCAGTCTTACAGTTAAGTATTTTTGAGTTCAAAGTGCTGTAAAATGTTTGTGTCGGTTTCATATCAACACAGCAATTTGAATGTCTGAAGCTGTTTGTGGTCCGAAGGTCATCTTTGGGTGGTGTTGGTCAGCTTACTGACAATCCTGGCACAGAACCTGTTGGCAGAAGAGGGGTGGAACAGTTTTTCCCAATGATTAGCATAGCCTAAATCTGGGTGGATTCGTCATTGCAAGGTCCCATCATCTTCTTAGAGATTTCAAAAATTAATGATAAGAATCTTCACAAACTAGGAACCTACCACAGAGGGCCTCTGAAAGCCTCTGCCCTGCAGACTATCAAAACAGATGCTGAGCCTGATGGCCAACTGTCAGACAGAGTGAATGGAATTTTAGGTAAGAAGTGGGAAATAGTAAGAGCTGGAGAGGACAGGAACTCCACAAGGAGAGCAACAGAACAAGAAAATTTGAACACAGGGAACTTCCCAGAGACTCATACTCCAACCAAGGACTATTCATGGAGATAACCTAGAACCCCTGCACAGATGTAGCCCATGGCAGGTCAGTGTCCAAGTGGATTACCTAGTAATGGGAAGAGGGACTGCCTCTGACATAATTTGATTGGCCTGCTCTTTGATCACCTCCCCCTGAGGGGGGAGCAGCCCTACCAGGCCACAGAAGAGGACAATGCAGCCACTTTTGAAGAGAACTGATAGACTAAGATCAGAAAGGAGACAAGAACCTCCCCTATCAGTGGACTTGGGAAGGGGCATGCATGCAGAAATGGGAGGGAGGGTGGGATCGGGAGGGGAGGAGGGAGGGGCTTATGGGGGGATACAAAATGAATAAAGTGCAATTAATAAAAAATAAAAAAAGTTAAAAAAAATAAAAATAAAGAATCTTCACATTTCTTTGTAGACAACTTAAGCATTTTAAATGCCATATTCAGCAGATCTCCAAAAAAGTTTGAGGACCACACTGTATTAAGTATGTCCGAGGTACACAAACTTTGTTCCTAGTTACCTGATTCAGACTCAAACCTGAAAACATATACTGGAATCTAGATGAAGCTTAGTTCTAGAATTAGTTATTACTCTATATTACTACTAGTATCATGACAGAAATTTTATATATATAATAATCACGTGGATTTTTGAGGACCTGAAGAAGAGTTGGAGGCAGATGGACAGAATCAGAGCCAGGAGGCCACAAAGGTGGGATACAAAGAAGGAAAGGGGGGGTGAGAAAGCTGAGAAAAGACAGAAAGCTGGGGTGGTAGAGTTCCTTTTATTCATCACAAATACCTATCTCACCTGGTCATGGAGGTAGGTAATGGTATAAGAAATTGCTAGGTCCCTGAGGGCAGGCCAGCAAAATTACCTGAGTGCTAACAGCTAGGAAACATAATTTTCTATCTAAGGAGGTTGAGGCAGGGTGAACACAATGAATGTGAGGCTCTTCCAAGTCACAGAGTGAATTCTAGGCGAGTATTGGCTACATAAGTGTGACTCTGTCTTAAAAGAAAAGTAAACACAATTAAAATAAAACAGAAAAGGGGGGAAAATGCAGGATGTGGAGAATGGAACAACACAATTTAGTATCACTCATACGATTCCAGAATTTCTTTTCCACTAAACATCAGCATTGTGTGTGCGTGTGTGTGTGCGTGTGTGTGCGTGTGTGTGTGCGTGTGTGTGATGTATATCATTTTATACTCATATGTATTGCAGATGTGTGTAAATTTGAGAAGCTGGAGGTTGTAGAATTGACACTGTCTATCAGTCTTCCATTGTAAAGCTCTGTTAAATATCTAGGTTAAAAAAATGATTTTACTTTTCTTCATTCCATGTTTTCTGTGAACTTCAATGAATAGAGCCCCATTTTATGCCCTATTCTTGAAAAGATGTTAGCCCTATTACAGACCGATTACATACAGTCTACAAACCTCAAACTACAGGCAGAGAGAACATAGAGCAGGAAGTAAAGAGTGAAAATTGTTAGACCCTCCTGATAAGGTTAAAGACTGGCATGACTAGATAGCCCCTGAGCTTTGTGCTAAAATGACAGACTCCCTTCCTCTGCTGGGTTCCCTCTTCTCTGCTTGTTCTGGAGAAACCCTGGATATTCTAATGAGTGTCACATAGCCCTCAGGGAGATTCCAGATCCAACCCTTTCCTGATTATGTAACCTGTTCAGTGTGCACCTGGGAATTCAGGGAGATAACTACTGCTACCCCATGCTAATGAGATGCCCTGGTACCTTAACTTTCAACCTTTTCTCCATACCTCTAATCATACCTGGGGTTCCAAACCTGGGTGTCCATAGGATAATTAAGTACTGTGTTCCCCTTCTTATGACAGGACTGTGCTGCTGTATGTAAATGAAGTATCAACGTCAGTCCTAGCCCCAGAAAATCAAATACATTCACCCACTCCCACCCAGATCTCTTCCACTGCCCAAGGATTATAAATCCTTATTTTATATAAAATAAAAGGGGAAACACCCCATCTATTTCACAGAAGTCCATCTAAAAATGGTCATTTATTCTAGGGAAGGAAAGAATCTCCTCCTCTCTGAAAGCTTTGCTGCTGAATACCCAGGCTCGGCTCTGGCCAGGCAGCCTTAGCTGCCTTAGTTGCCACTGTAGCCCACTTTGAGCTGCTGACCTTCCGTGGAGCAGCCACCAGACCTGCATTCGCCCCATGGACCAAGCAGGTATGTGTGTTTGCCCATACCTTCCGCCATTAGCGCGTGGCTTAACCAAAGGGCTGTAACACTGCAGTATCACTGTGGCTTTGGAACTCCAGAGCTTCTGGCACTGCCCTGCTTACCACAGTGCCCATCTTTGAAGGCCGGTGGCCCGTTGTTCTCAAAGCGGCCATTCTGTCCGCTCAAACCAAATCAGGCTTCCTCCACTGCCTCTCAGTTTCAGAGCTCCAAGCCTCTGTTACTGGCTGTCCTGGAAGCAAGTCAGTCTGGCCCTTGCTGCTCCCTGGCTCAGCTTTTCGGGGCCCTGAAGTCCTTGCTGCCTGCTGGCCTGGTCGTAGTTAGCAGCTCAGTTAAAAGAGCAGTAACATTTATTTCTGAGAAATAAGTGTTATTTCTCAGAAATATTTCTCCTCCACCTCTGGCTGAACTGGAGATCTGGCACAAATCTTGGTTTCATGTTCTATCCTTCTTGGCCCAGACACCAGCATTCCTGAGAGAGGCAAAACTTTTGTCCCCACGATTCACTCATTTCCACCTGGAAGCCAACAATGCTTGTTCCTTTTCTAGGGAGAGGCACACACTTCTGGCGAGGTGGCTTCCAGGCCTCCTGAGACACACAGAACACAGAAGATTTTGGCTAACTCTTGATTTAAGCTACTCCAAATGGATTTTTTTTAATATTCTTAATATGACATCAATGCACACTTACATAAGTCAACTGTTTTACAACAAGTACTCCATCTCAGTAATGTAGTTATAATAGTTCTGCTGACAAAAAATAGACAAAATCAAGGAATACTCGTGAATAAAGTGGTAGTTCCAGAACATGAAGAAAAAAGACGAGAACAGTTCAAAACGTGAAAGATTAATTTAGTTGCACTGGCTAGACAGAGCATATTAACTTGTAATGGTTGAGACCAAGAGATTTTCTTTTCCACACATGGCTAAGACTTCTTGCCAAGTGTTTATGGTTGAACACAAATGACTGCTATATATTCGCCAAGATTCAGTTACAGCATTGACAGTGTTTCTTTCAAACACAAAGTGTCTTGTTAGAAGCTGTTTCCCAGCTGTTTACAGAAGGGCCGGGAGATCACTAAAATGAAATTTGTCTAAATTTATGGTAGTTTTTTTTTAAACAAAAACAATTTTAATGAATGCACAACAGTGGACCCTCTAAAAGCCAGGTGCGAGATACCAAGTAACCAGAATCTCTGCCAAGACATTAGAAATATCAGTAACCTCCATAGCAAGAAAGCTGAGATTGCATTTTTATTTCATTTTAAATTTCAAATCTTCTTTAGATATCAGTGTCGCTCTTTGGCCTCACTTTCATTGCAAGACATGTTTTGGAATATTATTTGATTATTCTACTTATAAAAATATGATTTAATATGGAATGGCACTTAATTGAGTATTATGAAAGCACATTTAAGAGATGGTTACTAAAATGTATTTTTTCATTTGTTGCATATAATTATGCATGAGTTAGTTTTGGAGTAAAGTATATTTGTTCTCATCTTTGAAAAGCACACATTCATTTTCAATTAACTTTTATGCAGTGTCCATCAAGCCTAATGGATATTGCGTGTATGATGCTGATAAAAGTTCTAGTACACATGACATCATGTGTTATGCTCTCAGATTTAGGCACACTGACTGGAAAAACTAATATTGTTTTTCATGGAATACACAGTTACCAAAGCCAAGCATTTTAAAATGATAGGCAAAATGTATTCAAAACTAAAAATAATTTATTTTAAGAATATATTACACCTTGTTTTAATGAAAATATGTGGACAAACATGCATGTACACATGTAGAACATATAATGTGCAATTATGCACATATGAAAATATAATAATTCATGGTACTACCACAATTGACAGTGAAGTCATTTCCGTAATCTGAAATTGGTATTGGAGTATCAATTATCTTTTTCTTTTTCTTTTTTTTTTTTTTAGCAGAACTGAACTGAAATACTCATGACACCAATGGGATTAGGTAATAAAGGATGTCTTATCCAACTTTTTGGCAGTGTTGTGATGTCCTAGTATATTTTTCCATTCCCCCATCTTCATAAATAGAATTCAGATATACAGGATCTTTAATATCAGGTAGATAATCAAACAATACTTACAGATATTATTCTCTTGCTATTGCTTTCTTCTCCAGAGTTGTGGTGGAAGCAATACAATAAAAAGAAATAGTGGGAGGGGGAGAAAGAAAGGAAGGGGGAAGGGAACAGAAAGAAGGGGAACAGAGAGGTCAAGGGAGTAGGATGGGAAGATTGAGAGAGAGGAAGCTGGAGAGGAGAGGAGAGGAGAGGAGAGGAGAGGATGGGAGGACAGGGAAGAGGAGGGAAGAAAAGGAGAGGAGAGGCAAGGGGAAGGAATGAATGAGAGGAGAGGAAAAAAGAGAGGAGAGGAGCAGAGGAGAGAGGAGAGGAGGAGAAGGGAGGGGAGGAGAGGGAAGGGAGGACAGGAGAGGAGAAGAAGAAGAAGGGGAGAGGAGGACAGGAGGGGGAGAGGAGGGGAGGGAGGACAAAATAGGAGAGGGAAAAGGAGGTGAAAGGGGAGGGGAAGGGAGGGGAGGGTGAGGAGAGGTGAGAAGGGGAGAGAGAAGGGGGAGAGGAGAGGTGGGAAGAGGAGAGGAGAGAGGAGGGGAAAGCAGAGGAGGGAGGAGAGGAGAGAAGAAAATAAGAGAGAGAACAGAGTAAAAGAGAATAGAGTAAGAGAGAGAGAATAGAACAAAAGCGACTTATTGAAATTGTATTACAAAAAAAGTACTATAAAATTCTTTTCTGTTTCTGCTCATAATCCAGATTAAAAATAGTGATCGATGAGTAGCTGAAAACAAATTCTAGTTGCTTTACTGACAGTATTTCTCATGTAATCTTGAAAACAACTGGAATTCTTTTTATCTACACATTGATAACCATTTTTATCTGGATTTCTTGGTCCAGATCCACCAAGGTACTCTTCTCCTTTAAAACCCTAACACTGAATAGTATTCCATTGTGTAAAAGTATCACAATTTCTGTATCCATTCCTCAACTGAGGGACATCTGGTTGTTTCCAGGTTCTGGCTATTACGAATAAAGCTGCTATAAACATGGTTGAACAAATGTCCTTGTTGTGTACTTGAGCATCTTTTGGATATATGCCTAGGAGTGGTATAGCTGGATCTTGAGGAATCACTATTCCTATTTGTCTGAGAAAGCACCAAATTGATTTCCAAAGTGGTTGTACAATTTTGCATTCCCACCAGCAATGAAAGAGGGTTCCCCTTTCTCTGCATCCTCTCCAGAATGTGTTGTCACTTGAGTTTTTGATCTTAGCCATTCTAATGGGTGTAAGGTGAAATCTAAGGGTGGTTTTGACTTCCATCTCCCTGATGGCTAAGGACATTGAACATTTCTTTAAGCGTTTTTCTGCCATTCTACAATCCTCTACAGAGAATTCTGTTTAACTCCATGCCCCGTTTTTTAATTGGATTACTTGATTTGTTGCTTTTTAACCTCTTAAGTTCTTTATATATACTGGATATTAGCCCTCTGTCAGATAAAGGGTTGGTGAAGATACTTTCCCAGTCTGTAGGCTGTCGTTTTGTTTTGATGACGGTGTCTTTTGCTTTACAGAAGCTTTTCAGTTTCATGAGGTCCCATTTATTTATACTACTCAGCAATTAAAAAAGAGGAAATCATGAAATTTGTAGGCAAATGGTGGGACCTAGAAACGATCATCCTGAGTGAGGTATCCCAAAAGCAGAAAGATACACATGGTATATACTCACTTATATAGACCTATAAGATAGGATAAATATACTGAAATCTATCCACCTAAAGAAGATAAACAAGAAAGAGGACTCGGGGTAAGATGACCAATCCTCACTTAGAAAGACAAATGGGACGGACATTGGATGTAGGAGAAAACAAGCAACAGGACAGGAGCCTAGCACAGAGGGCCTCTGAAAGACTCTACCTAGCAGTGTCTCAAAGCAGATACTAAGACTCATAACCAAACCTTTGGCAGAGTGCAGGGAATCATATGAAAGAAGGGGTTGTTAGTAAGACCTGGAGAGTACAGGAGTGCCACAAGGACCAAATATACCAGGGCACAGGGGTCTTTCACGAGACTGTTTCTCCAACCAAGGACCATGTATGGAGATAACCTAGAACCCCTGCTCAGATATAGCCCATGATAGCTCAGTGTCCAAATGGGTTCTCTAATAACAGGAACAGGACTATTTCTGACATGAACTCAATAGCAAGCTCTTTCACTCCCCTCCCATGAGGGAAGAGCAGCCTGGCTAGGCCACAGAAGAGGACATTGCAGCCAATCCTGAGGAGACTTGATAACCTAGGTTCAGATGGAGGAGGAGGAGGTCCTCCCCTGTTAGTGGATTTGGAAAGGGGCAGGGAGAAGACGAGGGAGGGAGGGTGGAATTGGGAGGGAATAAGGGAAGGGACTATGGCTGGGATAAAAAGTAAATAACCTGTGATTAATATAAAAAATTAAAAATTAAAAAAAAACCCTAACACTGTTACTATCTGAGATCTCATTATTTCAACACTATTTGCATAACATATATTCTAAGGTGAGACTGTTAAAAACAATTTGACTAAGTTGTGGTTCCAGATTTTCTTCTTGTTGAGCCAGACTTAAGTGCTATCAGGAGATCTTGGTTACGGCCAAGGCATACATTCCAGTTCTTCGGCTTAGGTTTATTGTACAATACTATTCGTTGTTGTGGTTCAACTCTGTTATTGCAGGGTAGAATGTTTGCTGCATTTCACCTTCAGAAGCTTGCATATGGAAGCTCCTGGTACCATGAAAACTAGTTCTCAGGGAAGGAACATTTAGGCAGCTCACATTCAGGAGCCTCAGGAGCCTGCAGCGAAGCATGTGGTGTCTTATGCAAAAGAGCCTTACTTTCCACCTCGGAACTGAGGTCATCAGAAGGCAAAGCATTAGTCTATAATTTTGAGGAAATTCTTGAACAACCCTGACCAAAAAAACCAAAAGCTGCTGACTTCCTATGCCTTGCATTGGGGATTTTGTTAAACAGTATTTGATTTTTGGTGCACAGATGGGATAATTTTGTTTAAAGTATAAATGTACAACGGCATGCTAACTTATATGTATTATACATATTTCATGTACATTGATACATAATAATGAGTATGCATGATTAATAATGATTCCTTATGATGTCTGCAGATGTTTTTGCTGTTGTTTCACCTTTTTTCCTCCTTCCATATCTATCTTCCATCCTCTAATTAGAGGCTCTCACTTGTCCTGATTTCTCTGATAAGATTATTGCTACCCTACTCTTCCCCTCTCAATCACCCTTCCCTGACAATGGTACCTTTTAATTCATTTCTCTAGTTATCCTAAGATGTTTATTCACATCTAAAATTTTGGAGTTGTGAGATTCAGGTGAAGGAGAATATGCAAACTATCTCTTTCTGAGTCTAGATTATCTCATTCAGTGTGATCTTTCCTTGTTCTATACACTTACCTGAAATTTTTATGATTTCATTTTATTTACAGATGACTAGTATTTAATAATGTGTCTGTATTATTATCATTTTCCTTTTGTCCTTTGAAGGACATTTAGATTGTTTCCATTTCTTGTCTATTGTAAATAGAGCAGCAATGAATATAGCTGAGCAATACCTAGGCCTATTACAGTAAAATATTTTTTTCTTTTTTTAATTAAAATTTTGTGTTTTTATATTAATTACAATTTATTCACTTTGTATTCCAGCTGGAGCTACTTCCTCATTCCCTCCCAATCCTACCCTCCCTCCTTCATCTCTTTCCTGCCCTTCTCCAAGTCCATTGATAGGTGATGTCCTCCTCCACTTCCATCTGACCCTAGCTTACCAGGTCTCATCACAACCTGCAATTACCACTATGTTAAACCAGTATAATCATTGACTACATTTTAAATACATGTCCTCTTTGCCACACATAATTTTCCTCCTCTTCTGCATCAGGAAACTTCTCTTTGCCACAGCAGGAGGCCAGCACAGAAGCCACATCCAAAAACTGTGCAAAGTTGCAAAGCTCAGTCTCAATGAATTAATTTACAATACAATCCCCTAAAGTAAGGTTCAGGGGTTGTTTTAGAAGAGCAACTGCTGTTGTAAATGCAGGAGTAATAAGGACTTTGCTGTGAGATTGTGATTCCTAGTTATGCCAAAAGTGGCACACATAAATTCTCACCTACTTCATTGTTTAAAGGAGAGCTGAACAAAAACAATAGAAATTGATAGATAATATGGGTCAAAGCCCAGGAGGCCTTAATCTTCCACATATAACTATAAGCAAATAAAAACTTCTGAGAGGAGGGGAAATAGTCTTGAGGCACCCACCATTTGATTATCAAATAGCAAATAGTGCACCCTGGAAACATACATTTGAGTAACATGAAACATACTGAGTAGGGTCTACTTATGTATTTACATATATAAATATGCAATGACAATTAAGAAAATACAAAGCTATGAATCTGAAAAGAGCAAAGAAGGGTATTGTGAGACCAAACGAGGCACAAATACATTGCAAGTTAATGGGAGACAAAAACAGAATAACATACCTTGCAGGTTGAGTTCTGTTTCCAAAGACAGTTAAGGAGTTCCCGTCTGCTCTGTGTTAAGTCCTAAAGGATATGTTCCTGGTTGTTCCCTGTCAAGTCCTTGCTAAAAAAAGTTTCTACTTATAAACAAGAGTAAATTCCTGATTCTTAGGTCTGATGTAAACTGTTTGTAACACCATTCACTTAGTCAGCCCCTCATTAGGATATCACTGTTTGGGATTAAATTAAATTCCAGCCAGAAAGATTAAAGTTGTCTACTAAGGGTGTAACTGTATTTCCGCTGGATCACAGAGAGCTAGATCGTAGGATGTGTTCCCTTGCCAGAGTAACCACGTTGCTGGTTAGCATTCCTCTAAAAATATAAAGGTTAAAAAGTATAACCTAGAACCCCTGCACAGATGTGGCCCATGACAGTTCAGTATCCAAGTGGGTTCCATAGTAATGGGAAGAAGGACTGCTTCTGACATGAACTGATTGGCCTGCTCTTCGATCATCTCCTCCTGAGGGGAGAACAGCCTCACCAGTCCACAGAAGATGACCACTCCTGGTGAGATCTGATAGACTAGGATCAGAGGGAAGGAAAGGGGGACCTCCCCTATCAGTGGATTTGGGGAGGGGCATGTGTGAAGAAGGGAGAGGGAAGGTTGGATTAAGAGAAGAGGAGAGAGAGGCTTATGGGGGGATACAAAGTGAATATAGTGTAATTAATAGAAGTTAAAAAATAAATAAAAATGGTATATAGAAAATTTTGAAGGGAAGAAAGAAAATACTAAAATGATACAATTACAATCTAATTCCCATCTCAAAAAAATGAAAGAATAAAAAAAGCAGTTGGAATTCAGTTCCGTCCAGTTGAACATGCTGTAGGAACTGTAAACCTCAAAAAATTTCACTTGAACTCATTTCAGTTGTAGTTATCTTAGTTATGCATGCATAAAAGTTTATGTTTAAATATGATTTTTGTAATCAGTTTTCTATATCTGTCACAGTCTTTCCTTCTCTGTCTGTCTTTCTGTATGTCTGTCTGTCCCTTTCTCACTTTGTCCTCCCTCTGTTTCTTTCTGTCTTTCCGTGCATCTCTCTTCGTATTTCTTCACATTGCTTCATTACATACAACCTTGTAACTTACTATGCCACACCCCTTTCTAAGAATAAATTCAAACCACAGAAGCTTTTCCTGTGACTTATGCAGAACAGCAACAAAGAAACTGAACCAGCTTTCCCTGTGTTCTGTTGTCCAGAAACATTGTGCATCATGTCTCTAAACATCAAAATTCATCCCAAGAATGAAATCAAGCAGTTCTGCAATGCTTTGTTTTGTTTTATCTTATCTTGGAAACAACATCTGCGCTGTTAATGACTAATGAGAAACAAATTTTTCAAAGCTACATTCTTTTAGTTTAACTTGTATTATATGAATTTTATAATGTCCACTAGCCTTATATATTTGTTTGATAATCAAGTCATTGCCAATACTACATCTACTATAAGTACCATGCCTTGCTTCTTCAGTGGATTTGAGGTTTCTTCTCCTATTAATCACCTTTCAACTGAAATCTCTACCTTGAAAAGAGGATGAAAGTGAAAGTGCAAGTCTGATATTTTCACAAAGCTTGGTAAAATCCTCCATTAGACTTTTGGGACTGAAGGTGTCAACCCCCATTAAATCAAGCTACACATGAATACATTCTTCACTTTTGGCTCTCTGTACTTAAACTCTTTCCAAGAGGCAGAATTGACTTTTTCTCAAAAATGGACCAAATATCTTTTGTGCTTATATAATTTGAAGGGTAACATTTCTAGTCCATGCCATAATTTACTTTAAAGTTTTGTAGACATTGTTTTTAAAGGAATAGCTATTCACTCCCCCCAACTCCCTGCCTGTACGTACCCCCCTCAGGCACACCTAGCAGTAGTGATGTTTGGGTGCCAGTTCCCAGGCTCCAAGCCTAATGGTAATCCCAGAGACAGTAGCTATCAATGAATACCAGCTAAGATTTCTTCCCCCAACTTCCTGCCATTGGGTTCCACATGGCAAACCCAGCAGCAGTGAGGTTTCTGCACCAATTCCCAGGCTCCATTGCTATCAGCTATGCCAAAAGTGGTAGCCATTAGAGACTACCAGGTGATAACCCTCTCACAAACTAGAAACAGTATAATTTGCACCATGCCCTCTCAGCACCAGTCACCAGGCCCTACCTCTACCTGTAATCCCAGAAGCCCACAAGCATCAGGGTCCTCCAAGGCTGCCAATACCAGGGACAACCAGATGGCTGAAGGCCAGCATATGTATGAACACACTCAACGAAACCCAGGACAATATGACATCATTAGAATCTAGCTATCCTACTACACCAAGAAAGAAGACACAAACTGAGGCAATCCTAGACATGGAAAACCTTTAAGAAGACCAGGAACAACAGATACAAGAATTACCAACAGAAAATAAGAGATGGAAGAGAGATTCTCAGGCATAGAAGATAATGTAGAAGCTATATTCAAAAAGTTTCAAAACAAAACTTCCAGGAAATTTGGGACATTACAAAAGGACTAAACCTAAGAATAATAGGAACAGAAGGAGGAGGAAGAGAAGATTCCCAGCCCAATGACCCAGAAAATGTCTTCAACAAAATCATAAAAGAAAAAACTTTCTTACCAAATGAAAGAGATGCCTATGAATGTACAAAAAGCCTGCAGAACACCAAATAGATTGGACCAAAAAAAAATTAAATTCTCCTACCACATAATAATCAAAACACTAACTTCACAGAAAAAAGAAAAAAAATATTAAAGGCTTCATGGGATAAGGGTCAAGTAACATGTAAAGGCACACATATTAGAATTATGCCAGGCTTCTCAACAGAGACTTCAAAAGCCAGAGGCAGCTGCACAGATATCTTTCAGATCCTAAGGGACCACACATGCCAGCCCAGACTGCTATACACAGCAAAACGTTCAATCACTCCAGATGGAGAAAACAAGATATTCCATGGCAAAAACAAATTTAAACATATCTTTTTACTAACCCATCTCTACAGAGGTGAATAAAAGGAAAACTCCAATACAATGAGGAAAACTGCACCCAAAAAAGCACAAAATATTAGTAATTTCACACAAGCAAAACCAAAAGAGAAGCACACATGCTCACACTACTACCACCAACATCAAAAATTACAAGAATAAACAAAAACATCAATGGACTTAATTCTCCAATTTACAAAAAAAAAAAAAAGGACCAATAGTAAAAACAAACAAACAAACAAAAAAAGCCAGGATCCATCTTTTTGATGCCTAAAATAAACATCTATCAGCGTCAAAGATAGATATTACCTTAGAGTAAAGTTCTCAAAAAAAAAAAAGTTTTCCAAATAAATGCAAAAAAAAAAAAAAAAGAAGCAAGCTGGAACTAGCAAGATATGAGGAAATTGGAAGCATAGTGCCTGAGCTCGAGTAACCAGCCATGTGGTAGAGTTTAGATTAGCATCATACGTTATTTTAAGTTATGAGCTAGTCAGAAAAGAGCTAGCTATATGGCCCAGGTGTTTGTATAATGTTTGGTGAGTCTCATGAATCATAATTACAGGATCTAAAGGATAGCAGGGAAACTACCCAAAACAAAATGGCATCCTACTACAAAGAACATCATTTAGCTTTCATCAAAAAAGCTTCCAATTCTCTGGTAATTAACACAGAGACTCACCAGTAGACAATGCAGAGAGTGAGAAATTCTAAAGTTCTAAAAGGGATATCTCAAAGGCAGGCTCTTTGACCCCCCCCCCCAGGGGAGGAGCAGTCCTGTTAGGCCACAGAGGAGGACTTTGCAGCCAGCCTTGAAGATACCTGATAAAACAGGGTCCAATGAAAGGGGAGGAGGTCCTCCCCTATCAGTGGACTTGGAAAGGGGCAGGGAGGAGACCAGGGAGGGAGTTGGAGAGGGGAAGGGAATGAGGGAGCGGGATACAGCTGGGACACAGAGTTAACAAATTGTAACTAAAAAGAAAAATAAAAATTAAAAAAAAAAGGATATCTTTATCAATCACAACACTTCAATAGTCAAGGATCTCTATGGAAGAGGAGGAGGAGAAAAGATAATGAGACATATGTGGTTGATGACTCCCAAGAAAATTGATACATTTGAGATAAGATATCCAATTTGAAATTGTTTATTTAAAATGATGAGTAGTGGGACTTCAAAGGTAAATTAACTCTTAATAAAAATAAGTAGTAATTAAAGTTTTAGCTACAGCAATAAGACAACTACATGAGATCAAAGGGATAAAAATTGGAAAGAAAGAAGTCAAAGTATTGCTATTCACATATGATAAGATAGTATACATAAGCAACCTCAAATTTTCTACCACAAAATTCTTATAGATGATAAACACCTTAAGAAAAAAAATACTAATTCAGAAAATCAGTAGTCCTTTTATATACAAATAATAAATCAGCTGAGAATAAAGTTAAGGGAACTGCATGGTTCACAAAAACACAAATAATTTAGAATATCCTTGGTATAACTCTAACCAAACAACTGAAAGACCTATATTAAAAAAACTTCAAATCTTTGAAGAAAGAATTTGAAGAAGATATCAGAAAATGGAAATATGCTCATGGATTAGTAGGATTAACATAGTAAAAATGAGCATCCTATTAAAAGTAATCTATACTTTCAATGAAATTCCCATAAAAATCCCAACAATTCTTTACAGACCATGGAAGAATTTCATATGGAGAAACAAAAATCCCGGGATATCTAAAACAATGCTGTACAATAAAAGAACTTATGAACATACCACCATCCCTGGTTTCAAGCTGTACTGCAGAAGAGTAGTAATAAAAACCTCATGTTACTGAAATAAACACACACACACACACACACACACACACACACACACACACACACAGGTTGATCAATAGACTCAAATCAAAGAACCAGAAGTAAATCCACAAAACCATAAACACTTAATCACTTAAGTGTTATGTGTTTTTTGACAAGGAAACCAAAACTATACATTGGAAAAAAAGAAAGCTTCTTCAACAAATTGTGCTGGTCTAACTGTCTGCATGTAGATGAACACAACTAGATCCATATTTATCACCCTGCACAAAATTTAAGTTCAAGTGAATCATAGACCTCATCATAAAACAAGATACACTAATCTGATAGTAGAGAAAGTGGGGAATAGTGTTGAACACATTGGCACAGGAGAACAACAGCATCGCAACATCAACAGTAAATGGTGTCTCAGCAAACAAAAGCTTCTGTAAGTCAAAGGACATCATCAAAAGGACAAAACAGCAGCCTACAACATGGAAAACTGTCAGGTACAACATGGGTGCAGAAGCAGCCGCTTGACACAGTTCTGGCTGCTGGAGCACTGCCGCCCTGGAGAAAACATCTCTGGATCACCAGTCTGCAAATGGCCTTGCTTTTTCCTATATTTCTGCCTGCTTTGCTTCTTACTGTGACTCCATCTTTTTCCTCTAATTCAACCCTAGCTAATTCAACTGGTAAGATTTCTAGGGCGATGGGAGATAAGGAAATGACTCTGAAACAATCTCTATGGAAGAAGCATTACTCTTGACTGTAGAGGCAGTGAACCCTGAGTTATCTGAACAAGAAATTGAATTTGTAGAGCCCTTTGCCGCTAATTGTTCCCTGAAAAACTTTAGTCAGCTCTTGGATATTAAAGATATTAGGAATTGTTTGAGTTTCCACACTCAGCCCCCAGATTGCTACAGTCAGAAAGGAATTAGCCCCTAGAGAAGTTACAGCATTCATACTGACTTCCTTTCTTAGAAAGACTTGGTCACATGGACATGACTCCTTGGGCTAGGATAAAGAGATTACAGGAGCTTTGTATAGTTTATGAGGAAGCAGCTAGAGACCCTTTGATTGATCACTCCTATTACAAAAGATGTTTAGAAAGAGCTCAGAAAGAACTTGCTCAGCTACAAGCAGCAGCTGAGAATTAAGAATAGTCTACTGTTTATTTAGCACTTCTTTGTTCTTATGCCACTCATTGTAACCACAAGATTTTGCCCAGGTGACCTATGATGTGAGGTTTGTCTGAGAAAAGCACTGAGTTAATTAATGATCAAATATGTTTCCTTGCTTGCAATGTATCTGCTGTACCATGTCTGTAGAGTACAGCTTGCTACATTCTGTTTGTCCTCATTTGTGGGTTTTGGGGAAAAGCCAATATTTTGGCAAAAGACAAAAAGGGTTCTGATGATGTAGAAAAATATTTTAAGGAAATGATTTAGCAATAAAAGACTGGGATTGACTCTCTGCTTTAGATAACAGAAAAAAAGACACCAGGGAGACTGCCTCCTGAGAACATTCTCTTGAAATGAGTCATCCATCAGCTTATACCTCTTCTCTCAATCCCCCATGTATGACATGATTTTCTCTCATGCAGATCCATTCCTCCCAATCTTGAGACCCACAGTTGGCTGAGGCTGGTCCCCACCAGGGAAGAATATTCACCAGCTCCACATCTGACAGCAGGCTGACATCAAACATATATAAAGAACTCAAGAAAGTTGGAAGGGGAGGAGGGCCTCCCCTATCAGTGGACTTAGAGAGGGAATGGGAGGAGATGAGGGAGGGAGGGTGAGATTGGGAGGGAATGAGGGAGGAGGCAACAGCTGGGATACAAAGTGAATAAACTATGACTAATATAAAAAATAAAAATTAAAACAAAGAAACTAGACACCAAAAAAACCAAATACCCCAGTTATAATATAGGATAAACATACTAAACTCTGTACACTGAAGGAAGCAAATCAGGAAAGAGTATTCTGCTTAAGATGCTCAATCCCCATTCAGAAAGGCAAAGAGGATGGACATCAGAAGAGGAAATAAAAAGGGAACAGGACAGGAGCCTACCACTAAGGGCCCCTGAAAGGCCCTGCAGGGTATCAAGGCAGATGTTGAGACTCATAGCCAAACTTTGAACAGAGTACAGGGAATCTTATGAAAGTAGTAGGAGATAGTAAGACCTGGAGAGGACAGGAGCTCCACAAGGACAGCTACAGATCCTAAAAGTCTGGGCACAGGAGTCTTTTCTGAAACTAATACTCCAGCCAAAGTCCACTCATGGAGATGGCCTGGAACCCCTGCACAGAGGTAACCTATGGCAGTTCAGTATCCAAGTGACCTCCATACTAATGGGGACAGGGACTGTCTCTGACAAGAACTGATTGGCCTGATCTTTGATCACCTCCCCCTGAAGGAGGAGCAGCCTTACCAGGCCACAGAAGAAGACAATGCAGCCAGTCCTAATGAGACCTGATAGACTAGGGTCAGAGGGATGGGGAGGAGGACCTCCTTTTTTCAGTGGACTGGGAGAGGGACACGGATGGAGAAGAGGGAGGGTGGGATTGAGAGGGGAGTAGGGAGGGAGGTACAGGGGGGAGACAAAGTGAATAAACTGTAACTAATACAAATAAAAAGAAAAAAATAGTATTCCATTATATAGAGGAAATCATGAAATTTGCAGGCAAATGGTGGGATTTAGAAAAAATCATTCTGAGTGAAGTATCCCAGAAGGAGAAAGACAAACATGGTATATACTCGCTTATATAAACCTACAGGATATGATAAACATAGTGAAATCTACACACCTAAAGAAGATAATCAAGAAAGTAGAGACGGGGTAAGATGACCAATCCTCATTTAGAAAGACAAATGTGATGTGCATTGAACGTATGACAGGAGTCTACCACAGAAGGCATCTGAAAGACTCTACCTAGCAGTGTTTCAAAGCGTATACTAAGACTCATAACCAAACCTTCGGCAGAGTACAGGGAATCATATGAAAGAAGGAGAGTTAGTATGATGTGGAAATAAAAGGAGCTCCACAAGGACCAAATATATCTAGGCACAGGGTCTTTTCTGAGGCTGACACTCAACCAAGGACCATGAATGGATATAACCTAGAACCTCTGCTCCGATGTGGCCCTTGGTAGCTCAGTAACCAATTGGTTTCCCATAGTGAGGGGAACAAGGACTCTTTCTGACAGGAACTCAATGGCAGGCTCTTTGACCTCCCCACCCCCCCCCCAAGGGAGGAGTAGTCTTGTTAGGCCACAGAGGAGGACATTGCAGCCAGTCCTGAAGATACCTGATAAAACAGGGTCAGATGAAAGGGGCAGGGAGGAAATGAGGGAGGGAGAGTGGGTGGGATTGGGGAGGGAATGAGGGCAGGGGATACAGCTGGGATACAGAGTTAACAAAATGTAACTAATAAGAAAAATAAAATATAAAAAAAGATGGTAAATCTGAGAAAAAAGAATAAAATAAAAAAGAAATTAGCTAAAAAATGGAAACTGATAAAAAATTGGATAAAAATTTAAACAAAGAATTCAAAACAGAGACATCTCTAATGGTCAAGTGGCACTTTAAAATGTGACGTACCCTTAGTAATCAGATAAATGCAAATTAAACAACTCTGAGCTTCCATCTTTAGCCATCACAATGGCTAAGATCAAAGCCTCAAGAAATAGCGCATGGTGACAAGAATATGGAGAATGATGAACACTCCTCTATTCCTGGTGGGAGTGTAAAATTTTCCAGCATGTTTGTGAGTTTCTCAGAAAATTGGAAATAGCTCTGTCTTGAAGTCCAGCAATACTACTTCTGGGGATATACACAAAATAAGCTCCACCATACCAAAATGGCACCTCCTCCACTATGTTCAGAGCAGCCTTATTTAAAATAGCCTCATACTGGAAACAAACTAGATCTCCCTCAATTGAAGAATGGAAAAGGAAATTATAATTTGTCCTGCCTACAATATGTGCGGGAGTAAAAGATGGAGCAGAATTTGTGAGAAGGGCTAACCAATGGTTGTCCCAGCTGAGATGCAGGCCAAAAGAAATCCACCCCTGACACCATTAATGATACTCTGCTCTACTTGCAGATAGGAGCTTAACATAAATTTCATAAGAGAGGCTTCAGGCAGCACTTGATGGAAACTGACAGAGATACACAACCAAACATTAAGTGGAATTTGTGCAATGCTGTGGAAGAGGGGAGGAAAGATTGAAGGCGCCAGAGAGGTCGAGGACAACACCAGAAATCCTACAGAATCAACTAACGACAGTTTGAAAATCCACCTGCTGGATGTAAGTGATACTTGTTAGTAGAAACCTATTGATAACATGGTAATCTTTATTGGTGGAAACATATAGATAGTTACACTTTGTGAAAGAAGAGCAGGCTGAATATATGTGCTCATCTAACGAGTAAATTCTTATATGTATGTACATTTGGATAGTATTGATATGCACATAAATATGTTATATATGTATTCACTTTGATGTTTCAAATACATACGTGATGGAACAAGCATGTGTGTGCACACACACATTTTACTTTGAAGCTCTATGTGCGTGTAACAACAAAAAAAACATGGTAAGGAAACAAATGAAATGAAAATAAGTAATTTTTTTATGCTTTCCTATTTATGGGTCTTTCTAAGCTTTAATCCTGGAGGGCAATTAAAGGTTTTCTTGAGATAGAAGAAAATAAAGAAGAAAAGAGAGAGGGAGAGGAAGGAAAGGGAGAGAGAATCTCTCCTCGTGACAATCAAGTTCATGCAGTTTCTTTAGCTATATCTACTATATAATATTATCACAGTTGGTACTACATAAGAAGCACTATCAAAATGGAAAAACAAAGGCCTAGAGAACTCTGCTCCATCATATAGCTAAGAAATATATTGAGGAAAAACAGGTCAAAATTAAATTTGCACTGCTTTCGTGAGTTCAATGTTTGTAGCAATCTGAGAAATATATCAACAATTAAATAATTATGAATGTTGAATGTAAAAATACAAAAGAAGGTTCTAGGTTACATCCATACATGGTCCTTGTTTGGAGAAAAGTCTCATAAAAGTCCCCTGTGCCCAGATATATTTGGTCCTTATGGAGCTCCTGTCCTCTCCAGCACACATTAACTCCCACCTCTTGTTTTTTATGATTCCCTGCACTATGCCAAAGGTTTGGTAATGAGTCTTAATATCTGCTTTGACACACTGCTAGGTAGAGTCTTTCAGAGGCCCTCTGTGGTAGGCTCCTGTCCTGTTACTTGTTTGCTCCTACGTCCAATGTCCATCCCATTTGTCTTTCTAAGTGAGGATTGATCATTGTACCCTGGGTCCTCTTTCTTGTTTATCTTCTTTAGGTGTATATATTTCAGTATGTTTATCCTATTATATAGGTCTATATAACTGAGTATATACCTTGTGTGTCTTTCTGCTTTTGTGATAACTCACTCAGGATGATTATTTCTAGGTCCCACCATTTGCCTGCAAATTTCATGATTTCCTGGTTTTTGATTGCTGAGTAGTATTCCATTGTGTAAAAGTACCACAATTTCTGTATCCATTCCTCAACTGAGGGACATCTGGGTTGTTTCCAGGTTCTGACTATTACAAATAAAGTTGCTACAAATATGGTTGAGCAAATGTCCTTGTTGTGTACTTGAGCCTCTTTTGGTTATATGCCTAGGAATGGTATGGCTGGATCTTGAGGAATCACTATTCCTAACTGTCTGAGAAAGAGACAGATTGATTTCCAAAGTGGCTGTACAAGTTTGCATTCCCACCTGCAATGGAGGAGCAGCCCTGATAGGCCACATAGGAGGACTTTGCAGCCAGTCCTGAAGGAACCTGATAAACTAGTATCAGATGAAAGGGGAGGAGGACCTTCCCTATCAGTGGAATTGGAAAGGGGCAGGGAGGAGATGAGGGAGGGAGAGTAGGATTGGGAGGGAAAGAAGGAGCAGTATACAGTAGGGATACAAAGTTAACAAACCGTAACTAATACTAAAAAAATAAAAATAAATTAGAAAAAAAGAAAAAAAAAAAAACAAAAGAAAAGAATCCTGTGATTTTCTGTCTTCATGAATTTTAAGTTTGGTCATGCTCCAACTCCCATTGAAGAGCTGGGGCTCAAACACAAGACCGTTCTTAAACAAAGCATCTGCACTCCACAGAACTGCACACCAGAGGCCTATAGTACAAGATTAGATAGAAATTACTAGAAGACCAGTGGAGATTTCTGAGACAAACAGAACAGATTATGATCAACTCAGTAAGCACTGTGACTCTCATGAGTGATGGGAAGTTCCCACATTCATCGGTATTAAGACTTCATCCCTTAGCATGCCCATGGCTTTCTAAAATGTCTGGAATGCTTAGCTATAATCCTGAGTTCCCTATATACAGCTTTTCCCGACTTTCCATTTACTTTTGTGCTCAGCTTTTAATCATTCCAAACAAATATCTGAATGATAGAATTGTTCATAGTGAAAAGACAAACTAACAAGATCAAATAAACAAAAACCAAATAAAGCAACAACAACAACAAAACAAACAAAAGCTAGAATAGAGAGAGAGTGTTCCTATGCAAGTAGAGTATTCATAAAGTTTTTCATGGCTAAGCATTGTTAATCCACAGTTTTTTAAAACAGTTTCCCTATGTTGTATTACAAAATCCACACAACAACCAAATATCAACAGAAAGCTATTTTTAATGTTAAAAGTTGATAAAATTTTACCTTGTTCTGGAGTACCACTGGTGATTGTTGATGAGCTACAACTTTTAAGAAAATAAGTTGAACAACACTGTTTTATAAAACATTAGCCTTTTCTCTCACATAATTTATCCTGATTATGGCTTCTCCTCCCTCTACTGTTTCTAACTATTTCCCATGGACTCTCCTATCCAGATCCTATACTTTTTCTATTTTTCTTTTTATATTTTATTTATTTCCTATTACTATTATTATTTATGCTTTATCCAATTTGTATCTCAGTTGTAGCTCCCTTCCTCTTCTCCCCCAGTCCTACCCTCTCTCCATCTTTTTCCTTTATGTCCTTCCCATAGTCCACTAACAGGGGAAGTCCTACTCTTCAACTGCCTGATGCTAACCTATCAGGTCCCATCAGTACTGTCTGGATCCTTTTCCTCTGTGGGCTGGCTAGGTCTTCCCACCAGGGAAAAGTGATCAAGGAGTAGGCAACTGAGATCATGTCTTTTCTTCATTTACTAGGGGACCCACATGGAGGCTGAGCTGTCTATGGCTTACATCTGAATAGGGGGTCTAGGTGCTCTCTATGCAATATCTTTGGTTGATGCATCAGTCTCTGTAGTCCCCCCCACCATGGTCATATTTTTGGCTTGGTTGGTCTCTTTGTGTGGCTATTGTCTGCTCCAGGTACTTCTATCTTTCCCTTCTTCCATAAGACTCCTTGTGTTCTGTCCAGGTTTAGCTGTGGGTCTCTGCATCTGCCTCTATCCTCTGGTATCTGTTAGAGGAGATCTCTGGTAAGCTCCAGTCCTTCTCTTTCCCTTCTATTGCTTCTAGTATCTCTCCTGTTTTCCCTTCTGAAGGAAAATTCAGCATCTTCCTTAGAGTCCTCCTTGTTGTCTTTAGGTCTGTAGATTTTAATATGGCTATCCTATATTATATAGCAAAATATCCACTCATAAATGAATACACATCATGCATGCATTTCTGCTTTTGAAATACCTCACTCAGGATGATCTTTTGTAGTTTCCACCATTTGCCTGCAAAATTCATGATTTCTTTGTTTTTTAATAGCCATATTGTATTCCATTCCATTGTGTAAATGTACTACAATTACTGTATCCATTCTTCAGTTGAGGGACATCTCAGTTGTTTCCAGTTTCTGACTACTACAAATAAAGCTTCTATGAACATAGTTGAGCAAATGTACTTGTTGAATGGTAGAACATCTTTCAGATATACTCCCAGGAATGGAATTGCTTGGCTTTGAGGTAATACTCTTCCCCGTTGTCATTAGAAAACAAACAGGCTCCTAAGGTATAATAATAAAATTAATTATAATAAGAAAGATAAAATAAAAACTAATAAATTGGAATAGAACAAAATAAGCAAACAGAAGGGACAGAACCCAAGAAAATGCACATGAATCAGATGTTAAGACAGCAAACACATTTGTTTTTACAGTCAGAAATTACACAAAAACATTAAACTGGAAACCATAATATATACACAAAGAGCATTCATTCTGTCTCTTCTTTCATGTAGTTGGCTGACTTCCAAACGAAGGAATTTTATGATGACATATATCCAAATGATGCTAAACCATACAACAAGGATGTTTGCTCAACTGTGTTCATACAGCTTTATTCTTATTAACCAGAATCTGAAAACAACCTAGATGTTCCTCAACTGAAGAATGGACACAGAAACTGTGGTTCATTACAACAATGGAATATTGCTCAGCAATTAAAAACAAGGAAATCATGAAATTTGCAGAGAAATGGATGATCATCCTGAATGATATAACCCAGACGCAGAAAGATACATATGGTATATATTCACTTATAAGTGGATATTAGAATAAACATACTAAAATATAGAATAAACATATTAAAATCTATAGTCCTAAAGAAGTTAAACAACAAGGAGGACCCAAGGGAAGAGCAAGAAACCTCACTCAGAAGGGTAAACAAGATAGACATCCGAAGTAGGAGGAGACAAGGACAGGACAGGAGCATTCTACAGGGGCCTCTGAAAGACTTTACCCAACAGGGTATCAAAGGAGATATTGAGACTGAGACTCATAGCCAAACTTTGGGCAGAGTTCAGGAAACCTTATGGAAGAAGAAAGAGATAGAAAGGCCTAAAGGGAACAGGAGCTCCACAAGGAGAGCAACAGAGCCAAAATACCCCGGCCCAAAATGACCTGCAGAGATCAATACTCTAATCAAGGACCATGCATGGAGAGTACCTGGAATACCTAAAACCCCCATTGGCTGCTCAGTTTCCAACTGGGTTCCCTAGTAAGGGGAACAATGTCTCTCACATGAACTCAGTGGCCAGCATTTTGGTCACCTTCCCCTTGGGGGTGCAGCCTTGCCAGACCACAGAGGAAGATGATGCATCCAGTCCTGAGGAGACCTGATTGGCTAAGGTCAAACAGAAGGGGAGAAGAACCTTCCCTATCATCGGGCTAGGGAAGGGGCATGGGGGAGCAAGTGGGAGAGTGGGCGGGGCTGGGAGGAGATGAGGGAGGGGGTTACAGCTGGATACAAACTGAATAAATTGTAATAAACAAACAAATTAATTAATTAAAGAATAAAAATAGCTTTTCACTTCTGAGGAGAAACAGACATACAAAGGGGTCCTGAATGGTGAGCTCACTTTGGACTTTTTATACAAATACTTATCTTACCTATCATTAATACATTTTTTGAAAGTTGTACTGTGACAAAAATCCCACAGGTTGGGTTGTGGAAATATAAAATGTAATTTTCTTATATTTCTAGAAGCTGAGATCAAGGGATCATGGGTATAACCCCAAGTTATTTCTCCCTGACTTGCAGAGATTGCCTCAGAGTATCTGACACATGGTGCTTAAATTTGTTTCTATTCTCATGACTCTTTACATGTAATATAGTCATAAAAAATTAGACTCAGACCAGTTCCACGTTCTTTATTAATTAATATACTAGCACATTAATGACATTAACTGCACAGAGCGTCACATTTTGATGAACAGAAGAAAGTAAAAATAAGGGTTTGTGGGAAGTAGGGGTTGGAACTTATACAAAAACATCTGTATTCTGAATAAAAATGGGCGTTTTCCAAACTTACATGATTCAATATCTTCATTGTATGTTACTTTTTAAATTCCGTAATAACCATTTAATAATGGTATCTTAATAAGTGTCTTCAATGGATAAGACTGTGACTTTGTCATTGATCTCTATCACTTTACCAACATGTATTAATTTCTCAGTACTTTATAGTTGAATGCATGAACTGATCACATAAATATGAACAAATAAGTGAATGAATGGATATATGGATAGATGAATGAATTTTCACGTGGCTTAACAAATAAAAACGATGAAATTATATTGACAGAGTGTTATTAAAACAAAGTTGTGGGTGACATATATACTGATGAAGTTCACAATAAACATTAGTAGAATTTTAAATATGTTCTACCAATGAAAATATAATTCAGAAGTTCTTCCAGAAATACACGTAGTGTAATGCTACTCTGATTATTCTATTCACACGACACTCAGCACTTGTGAATTGAATTCAAGCCAGATGTTTGTTCACATCTGTCGGTTTGGCACTTGAGGAAAATATTCAAATCCAGATGTGGTTATGTTTGTCAGTGAAAATTAATTCATATGTTCATCAAGGCCAGGAGCTTTACTTTTATTTTTCCCATATAACACCTGAATAGACTTTTTATAAACTATAACAACCCAGTAAATTCCATGCTAAATAATGCATCACCCATTCATTAGCCACTATTTGGCATGTTACTGCCTGTAAGTTGGGGTATACATTTCATTAGATCGCCACTTACTGCAAAGAGGGGTGTGTCACAGTAAGCAATTTATTATGTTGTTCTTCTGAAACCATAAAATGGTATCTCACATTTAGTTATGTTTGAGGATTACTATGTCGCATCCTGAAATTAAGAAGATACAATATACATGTGTGTAATGTTGAAATACATTCTAGAAATAAACATAAGTGCCATACTCAGAATTTATATGTCACTTTGGGAAGCAATTCGGGGTGAAAAATCACAGCAATATATAAGTTACAGGAAGATGTACATTTAAAGATTCAATACAAGATCTTCTGCCCATAAAATTGAAATTCCATAATGATTTCTCTGATAAATTTTTAATCTTCCATTCATTGATGATATTCAAGCAAATGTTTAATTTGAAAATTATTGCTGATTTGACAACACCGATTTTAAATCTTTGCCTCTGGAGTCATATTTCTTGATCTTTATTTGAATAAACTAAGTTCCTTGGCTTTGAGCTCTAATTATTAAACACTGGCTACCATTTCAGGACATAATGTACACTTCTAGGGTTTGACATCTCAACAGATGTTTTCTTTTTTTTATCTTTTTCTTTCAAATTTTTATTTGTTTTTAATTTATATATTCACTTTGCATTCTGATCATAATCCTCTCCTCCTCTCCTCCCAATCCCCCTCCCACCCTCCCTCCCTCATCTCCTCCCTGCCCCTTTCCAAGTCCACTGGTAGGGGAGGCCCTCCTCCCCTTCCATCCGACCCTGGCTTATTAGGTATCTTCAGGACTGGCTGCAAAGTCCTCCTCTGTGGCCTAGCAGGGCTGCTCCTCCCTCAGGAGTGCAGGAAAGAGAGGTCAAAGAGCCAGTCATTGAGTTCATGTCAGAAACAGTCCCTGTTCCCCTTATTAGGGTATCCACTTGGATACTGAGCTACCATGGGCTACATACGAGCAGAGGTTCTAGGTTATATCCATACATGGTCCTTGGTTGAGTGTCAGTCTCAGAAAAGACCCCTGTGCCCAGATATATTAGGTCCTTGTGGAGCTTCTGTCCTCTCCAGGTCTTATTAACACCCCCCCCTTCTTTCTCATGATTCCCTGCGCTCTGCGGAAGGTTTGGTTGTGAGTCTTAGTATCTCCTTTGATACCCTGCTAGGTAGAATCTTTCAGAGGCCTTCTGTGGTAGGCTACTGTCCTGTTACTTGTTATCTCCTACATCCAATGTCCATCCCATTTGTCTTTATAAATTATATCAAAAAGTAAAACCATCTTAAACAAGTTACCTTTTGTAGAAATTAGACATATGTATCCATGTATGTATTCATATATATGAAAAAGTATTATGCCTTAAACACCACTGAAAATAAAACAGTAAAATATTTAATGACACATTTCAGAAATCACTAACAAATTAACAAGCATGTCAAAAATGATTCTAGATATAATCAAAACGTGAAGATGAATCATGTATTACCATTGCTGTGATAAAACACTGCGACCAGGTGGAACTTACGGAGTAAAGAGTTTCCTTTCACAATACAATTATCAGGTCACATTCCATCCCTGAGTGAAGTCAGGGCAGGAACCCCAGGCCTGAACCTTGATACAGGAACTGAAGCAGAGGACGTGGAGGAACACTGCTTTCTGGCTGAGTCTTTATGGCTCGTTCAGCCCACTTTCTTATAACAGGAAGCACCATTATACCAGTAATAGCACCACCCACAGCAAGTCTCCTCCATCTTGCATCAATCACCTGCCGAGAACATGCACTTTAGTCTCGCCGATAGACTAATATGTTCAGGATGCTTTCTCAAGTAAGAATTCCGTTCTATAAAATAACTGTAATTTTGGTCAGGTTGGCATAAATTAGTTAACACATGACTCCATCTGCAAAAATGTAGAGGTAAAAGCACCTGTCTACACACTGAACTTTCTCATTATACTGCTTTACTCTCTGCCATCTCCACATCACTGAGTCTCAGGGAACTGAAGTTATAGTGGTTGTGAGATGCCTGATGTCGGTGGTGGGAACTGAACCCTGGTCTCTTTGTAAGAGATTTATAACCTTCTCAACCACCAAGATATATATCCAGACCCTTTTGGCTTGTGTTTGGCTGAAGAATTAAAATGAAACATTAGTGCTCAGATTAAATATTTAACTTTACCTCTGTTTAATTTTGTCAGCGGGTATATTTTAATCATTTTTCTTCCCCTCCTCCAACTTGTGCTAGAATCTCTACATCTCCCTACTCACCCAACTTCCCAAATTCTGTTCTTTCTTTCTCTATCAAAATAAGGAAAAATGATAAAAATAACAATAAAATGCAAAATAATGAACTTAAACAATATGACAAAATTACCAAAGCAAACCCCTACATACAACTGACACACACACACAAAAAAAAAAACTGACTACACCCTAGCAAGGGAACAGCCCTGGAGTGCTGTTGATATATATACCTGTTAATACTAGATTGGAGAAAATTGATTTTCCCTTTACCATCAAGCATCAATTAATTACAAGCAGATTCTTCTTTAGGGATGAAATTTTTCAACCACTTTTCCTTCCCAGTTCTGGAATTTTTTTTTTTCTTGCTGTAACAGTCTGTGTGAGTTCTTATACCACTTTAATCTTGGTATGTAGAAGGCATTATTTCCTTGGAATCATCCATCACTTTTGCCTCTTACAGTCTTTCTACCTCCTATTATTTGTATATTCCTGAGTCTTGAGGGGAGGGAAAGGGTTAATAAATGCATAATGTTTAGGATTGAGTACTGCAATATCTCTTACTTTCCCCACATTGTCCAGTTTTGGTCTCTGTGTTAGTTCTCATCTATTTCAAGAAAAGCTTTTCTGATGAACGCTTAGTGATACTCTGGTCTATGTGTATAGCGTATTACAGCAGATGTCCTTTGATCGCTATATATTTTAGTAGGATAAGAGAAGTTGGTTCTCCACTAGGGTGCATGACTTATGCAGTCTCAGACTCTTGACCAGATGTCACTGTCAGGTATAGATTTCACCTATTAGAGAAGACATTAATTCCACTTTAAAATAATGGTTCATTACCCCCATAACATTTCTCCCACTGTTAAAATAGCACATCTTGCAGGCAGATATCTGTTAATGGTTGCAGGTTTTGTAGATGTATAACATTGATGATTACTTTTCTCCTACAAAAGTGTGCACAAAGCCTTCTAGGACAGTTAACATTAGATTGGTTGCAGTGAAAGTTCTGGTTGAGCACCAGTTCTATTTCTCCATGTTTGATAAAATGAGTAAGTTATGTCTTCTGCAACAGGGACCACCATCAGGTTATAGAGAACCAATGAGACATGCTAATAGTGTATGATTTGGGGGGGAGTCTATGAGACCCTCCTGACATGTCGCTAAGACATATATCATATATGTGTATATGTTATCATATATGTGTATCATATGTATATATATATAATATCATATATATCCTATCACGGGGTGTTTTACTTGATGGAATAAAATGCCTAATTTGGGTAGTCTCGCTCATTATATAGAGGCTCCATTTAAATTCCTTTTACATCTGTACATATATTAGGATACTTCTGTAATTGTAGGTATCCATATACCTTTCAAATGTGCTTAATGATAGTTTTCCCTCAACATTACCCTTCCTTCCTATACCTCTCTAAATTTAATATCTATATTCTATATCTCTCTTTTGTAGTTTCTTTCATCACTCTTTCAACTGTATTTAAGACTTAACCTCTAAGGTTGTTTCAGTTGAAATGCATACATCTAGATCCCCTGCTCAAAGTAAACCCATAGGCTGCCCAGTTTCCAAGTGGATTCCTAGTAAGGGGAAGAGAGACTGTGTCTGACCTGAACTCAGTGGCTGACTCTTTGATCCCCTCCTCTTGAGGGGCAGCAGCCTTGTCAGGTCGCAGAGAAAGATGATGCAGCCAGTTCTGATGGGACCTGATAAGCTAGGGTCAGATAGAAAGGGAGGAGGACCTTCCCTGTCCTTGGCCTAGGGAAGAGTGTAGGGTGCAAAGAGAGATGGTGTGTGGGACTGGCAAGAAAAGAGGGAGGGGGCTACAGCAGGGATACAAAGTGGATAAATTATAATAAACAAACAAATGAATCAAAAAAAAGAAATGCATAAATCTGAAACTTAAAAGCTAACATCCAAATATAATAGAAAACTTTCAGTATTTGTCTTTTATGCCAAGACCCAGGATGATTGTAGCACCATACATTTATCTGAAAATTCCATTTTTTCTAACAGTTTTTCTACTATGATTAGTGAGGTTGAGGAAGTTTTTTTCAGTGTCCACACTAATCCCAATTACTGAGATTTTAACAAATTTTTTTTGTGTCTAATGTTTGAATTTTTATAATACTTAATTAACCTCGCCTTAAATAATGTCCCCTGCTGACAATATTCATGGAAATAGAACTGAAATTTTGTGTGTTCAAAAACTAATAACTTTCTAGAACTTTCTGTGTGTATGTGTGTGCTCAATGTTCACAGAGTGAGACCTACAGTAAGACAACATAAATGCTGATATTTAAGGTTGAAGTTATTAATGACACTGAAAATATTATTTTTATGTATACAATATCAAAAATATTCCTTCTCATGTACCTTCTTTTTAGGAGGTTAAAATATAACGCCTCATATACACACAAATCATTGTTATCCTGCTCCCACTCACTAGAAAAGATTTACTCAAGTATGAAATAACAGGAGGAATCTCATCTACAGTAAGTGTGAATGCATGGTTATAAAGGTGAGTAAGAATCAAGAAGATATCAAAAGAGTAAATTCAATTCAGAAACGCTAAAATAAAGAAGAATCTTCTTGGAAATTGTGATATTTGTATATGACGAGAACAACAGAATGCAAAGTTAGAAAAGTCAAGTAAATTGTACAGAAGAAAAATTATGAAGTACAAATTCATATTAGCAGATCAGAATTTATCTAAATATAAATGAAAAAAATCATGTACTAACTTAGAGTAGGTTCAAATTGAATTTTCACAGGATGTTAGCAGTTCAAGAAAACAATGGGAAAACATTATAAATAGTTAACTCGGGATTTAATTACCAAATTATAACCACTGGGGAAACGATGAAATAAACACCCTACCATCAAGTAAATAATTGTCAGAACACAGTCCAAGAATGTAGTTGTATGAGGACATTTCTGAGTACCTGTGAGAAAAATACAAAAAACAAGACGAGTCTCACGACCTCAGTTTTTGTTTTTGTTGTTGTTGTTCTTTTCAGAAAGCGAAATTGTTCTTGAAATGTATTTTCACACTTTTCTGGTTCTAGCCTAGAGCCTAGTGGGGTGAGTTTACTTCAGCGGTTGTTGTCCATATGCCTCTATGGAAAAGCATGTTTTTGCCACTTGTGCCTTTCTTTGTGAATGAACAGCCTACTCTTGATTTTTCTTAGCCCTTGAACTGCTACTTGCCTAGTGCTCTGATAAGGTTAGCTAATCTATGAGACTGTACTCCAACTCCGTTTTAGACCTCACTCTCCACCAGTTCATTCAGCGAACCAGTGGAGTAAAAACATAATTGCTGAGGAAAGTCTTATAGTTACATGAGTTATCGTAGACATCTGTTACTTCATGAGAGAAGAGAAAGGGCTACAATTGGGACATAAATTGAAAAATAAAAAAAAAAAAACTATTGCTTTAAACTTAAAATGAGCTTGCAGAATGAAAGGCAGATAAAATATTACTTTGAACTTATAATGAGTGCATGGAGCAAAGAGATAGTTAAAGAATGTTTAGTTGGGCTTAAGTCTTAATGGAAGAACATACAAACAACCATCCTGCTGTATTCCCTTGGACCCTCTTAACCCTAAGCCTTGCTAACCTATGACATGAAAAACAACCGCTTTAAACTCACAATGAACTTGTGGAATGTAGAGATGGATAAATAATGTTTACTTGGATACAGATCTTAATGGAAAAACATGTAATCAATAATACTGCTATGTAATAAATTTTATGATAATTGCTTTTATGGCCATGAGGTAAATTTTCTTATACAAAGAACTTTAAGGAAGCATATAAGCCCAAGGAAAAAAATAAAAATTGTTGGAGCTGGAAAAAATACTTGAGAGTAGAAATTTAAAAGCAATGTATCGATCTAGTAAATAACTTTTAAAATTTAGATCAAGGTGTTTTATTGAAGTGAAGAAGAATATTTAGGATATATGACAGGTCAACCAGTATTTTTACACAATGGAATACTACTCAGCAATCAAAAATGAAGAAATCATGAAATTTGCAGGCAAATGGTGGGACCTAGAAAAGATCATTCTGAGTGAAGTATCCCAGAAGGAGAAAGACAAACATGGTATATACTCGCTTATCTCCTCTCTGCCCATCTATAAGTCATCTGACCCTAGCTTATCAGTTTTTATCAGGACTGGGTGCAATGTCCTCCTCTGTGATTAACAAGGCTGCTCCTCCCTGGCAGGGACAGGGAGTGAGGTCAAAGAGCCAGCACTGAGTACATGTCAGAGAGAGTCCCTCTTCCCCTTACTAGGGTACCCACTTGGATACTGAGCTGCCATGGGCTACTTATGAGCAGAGGTTCCAGGTTATATCCATGAATGGTCCTTGGTTGGAGAATCAGTCTCAGAGAAGACCCCTGTGCCCAGATATGTTTGGTCCTTGTGGAGTCCTGTCATCTCCAGAACTTACTAACTTGCCCTTCTTCATATGATTCCCTGCACTCTTCCCAAGGTTTGGTTATGAGTCTCAGCATCTGCTTTACTACACTGCTAGGTAGAGTCTTTTAGAGGCCTTCTATGGTAGGCTCCTGTCCTGTTACTTGTTTTCTCCTATGTCCAATGCACATCCCATTTGTCTTTCTAAGTGAGGATTGATCATCTTATCCTGGGTCCTCTTTCTTGTTTAGCTTCTTTAGGTGTACAGATTTTAGTATGTTTAACTTACCTTTTAGTTAAGCTATTCAAACAAACAATCAAAGTGTGAACTATAAGGATGTGATAAGAAGAAACAAGGATGTAGAAAAACTTAGCATATCTTCTTTAATTGAGAGGTTAGAACAATTTATTAAACTAAGACTGGAGACAGCAAGTGAAGTTTTGTCAATTACACAAAATAATGTTTTTCTACTTTTCTTTTTCTCTGCAAACAATTTGTCAGTAATAAAACTTCTAAGTGTTACACTTTAGATTAAGTTGAATTATCCTGAGTTATTTTCTTGTATTTTAATATAAAACTCATAATTGTGAATGTTGAAGTAGTCAGGTATTGTGCCTTAATGTTTATATTTATATTTATATAACATTAAATGATAAAATCACAGTAAGCAAGGCTTACAGTACAATTATTTAATTTTTCTATACTCTGATATATAAATACTAATTTTATTTTAACATATAATATGTTATCATTGACTATAGTCACTTGATGTATAAAAAAAAAATCTCAAAATGTATTACCTGAATGGCATTATTTGTATATGAAAATTAGACAAAAATAATGAAGCACAAAACATAGAGATACTTGAATAAATAAAATTCTAGTAATTCTTAAATGTTCGTAACTTAAATCTTATTTTTCCTTCTAACCAAATTTTGCATCAGTATCTCAATGTATACATTTTCTTTTATGCTTGTTTTGAGTACAATCATATTTACACATTTTCCACTATATGCATAAAACATAATTCATATATTTGTTACAATATTACATGCAGTGAATTCTGGAATTGGTCTGGGCTAGCAACCTTGAGAGGAATACAACTTAGGCCCCTTTCCAAGTCCACTGGTAGGGGAGGTCTTCTTTTCCTTCCTTCTGACCCTAGTCAATTAGGTCTTATCAGGAGTGGCTGCATTGTCTTCCTCTGTGGCCTGGTAAGGCTGCTCCACCCTCAGGGGGATGTGATCAAAGAGCAGACCATTCAGTTCATGTCAGAGACAATCCCTGTTCCTATTAAAATAGACCCCACTTGGATATTGAACTGCCATTGGCTACATCCGTGCAGGGGTCTTAAGTTATCTCCATGCATAGTCCTTGGTTGGAGTATGAGTCTCAGGAAAGACCCCTCTGCTCAGAATTTTTGGTTCTGTTGCTCTAATTGTGGAGTTCCTGTCCTCTCCAGATTTTACTGTTTCCCACTTCTTTCCTAAGATTCCCTGCACTCTGCCCAAAGGTTGCCCATAAGTCTCAGCATCTACATTGATAGTCTGCAGGGCAGAGCCTTTCAGAGGTCTTCTATGTCAGGCTCCTGACTTGTTCCCTCTTTTCTCCTTCTGTAAAGCAAAGGACACTGTCATCAGAGCAAAATGACAACCTACAGATTGGGAAAGGATCTTCACCAACCCTATATCTGACAGAGGACTGATATCCAATATAAAGAAAGAAAGAAAGTAGTTAAACAGAAAAAAAAATCAAGTAATCCAATTAAAAAATGAGGTAGAGAGCTAAACAGAGAATTCTCAATAAAGGAATGTCGAATGGCAGAGAAAAACTTAAAGAAATGCTCAATCTCATTAGCCATCATGGAAATGCAAATCAAAATGACCCTAAGATTTCACCTTACACCCATCAGAATGACTAAGAACAAAAACTCAAGAGACAACACATGCTGGAGAGGTTATGGAGAAAGGGGAACCCTCCTCCACTGCTGGTGGGAATGTAACCTTGTACAACCTCTCTGGAAAGCAATCTGGCGCTTTCTCAGACAACTAGGAATAGCTCTTCCTCAAGATCCAGCTAAACCACTCCTAGGCATATACCCAAAAGAGTCTCAAGTATACAATAAGGACATTTGCTCAATCATGTTTGTAACAGCCTTATTTGTAATAGCCAGAAGCTGGAAACAGCCCAGATGCCCCTCAGTGGAGGAATGGATACAGAAATTGTGACACATCTACACAGTGGAATATTACTCAGCAATGAAAAAAAAAAGGAAATCATGAAATTTGCAGGTAAATGGTGGGATCTGGAAAAGATCATCCAGATTGAACTATCCCAGAAGCAGAAAGATGCACAGATTATATACTCCATCATATAGACATATAATATAGGATAAACCTACTAAAATCTGTACACCTAAAGAAACTAATCAAGAGGGAGGACTCTTGATAAACTGCTCAATTCCTATCCAGAAAGGCAAAGAGGATGGACATCAGAAGAAGGAGAAAAGAGGGAACAAGTCAGGAGCCTGATTTGTTGCTTTTTAACTTCTTCAGTTTTTTTATGTATTCTGGATATTAGCTCTCTGTCAGATATAGGGTTTTTGTTCTAATGACAGTGTCCTTTGCTTTACAGAACCTTTTCAGTTACATGACGTCATTGATTGTTGATGATGGAGCCTGTGCTGTTGGTGTTCTGTCCAGGAAGTTGTCTCCTGTGCCAATGAGGTCAAGGCTCTTCCCCACTTTTTCTTCTAACTGATTTAATGTGTCTGGTTTTATGTTGAGGTCCTTGATCCACTTGGACTTCAGTTTTGTGCAGGGTGATAAATATGGATCTATTTGCATTTTTCTACATGTAGACATCCAGTTAGACCAGCACCATTTGTGGAAGATGCCGTCTTTTTTTCCATTGCATTGTTTTGCTTCTTTCCCAAAAATAAAATATCCATGGATGTGTGGATTTATTTCTGGATCTTCTATTCCATTCCATTGACTCACCACTGCATTTCTATGCCAGTACAATGCAGTTTTTATTACTGTTACTCTATAGTACAGCTTGAGATAAGAGATGGAGATGCCTCCAAAAGATCTGTTATTGTACAGGATTGTTTTAGCAATTCTGTTTTTTTTTTTTTCATATGAAATTGAAAATTGTTCTTTCAAGTTCTGTATGAAATTCTGTTGGTGTTTTCATGAAAATTGCATTTCATCTGTAGATTGCTTTGGACAGGATGGCCATTTTCACTATGTTAATCCTACTGATCCATGAGCATGGAAGATCTTTCCATGTTCCTATATCTTCTTCAATTTCTTTCTTCAAAGACTGGAATTTTTTTTCATACAGGTCTTTCATATGCTTGGTTAGACTCATACCAAGGTACCTTATGTTCTTTGTGGCTATTGTGAAGGGTATTTTTTCCCAAATCTCTTTTTCATCCTTTTTGTCTTTTGTATACAGTAGGGCTACTGTGTTTTTTGTTTGTTTGTTTGTTTGTTTTAGTTAATTTTGTAAACAGCCACTTTGCTGAAAGTGTTTATCAGCTAAACGTGTTCTGTGGTAGATTTTGGGGGGTCACTAATGTGTACTATCATATCATCTGTAAATAGTGATACTTTGACTTCTTCCTTTCCTATTTGTATACACTTAATCTCCTTTAGTAGTCTTATTGCCCTAGCTAGGGCTTCCAGTACAATGTTGAAAAGATATGAAGAAGTGGGCAGTCTTGCTTTGTCTCTGATTTCAGTGGAATTGTTTTAAGTTTCTCTCCATTTAGTTTGATGTTGACTATAGACTTGCTGTATATTGTCTTTGCTATGTTTAGGTATGTGTCTTGTATCCCTGATCTCTCCAAGATTTTAAGCATGAGTGGATGTTGGATTTTGTCAAATGCTTTTTCTGCATCTAAGGAGATAATCATGTGGTTTTTCTGCTTCCTTGTGTTTATATGGTGGATTACATTGATGGATTCCTGAATATTGAACCACCCCTGCAGGCCTGAGATGAAGCCTTCTTGGTGATGGTTGATGATATCTTTTATGTGTTCTTAGACTCAGCTTAAGAGTATTTTATTGAGTGTTTTGTGTCAATATTCATAAGAGAGAGATGTCTGAATTCTACTTTTTTGTTGTGTCTTTGGTTTAAGTATCAATGTTACTGTGTTCTCATGAATGAGTTTGGTAATGTTCCTTTTGTTTCAGTTTTGTGGAATATTTGAAGAGTATTGTCAACAGCTCTTCTTTTAATATCTAGTAGAATTCTGCACAGAAGCCATCAGGTCCTGGGACACACCATTTTTAAATAATTTTATCCAGTATCCAATCACAATACAGAGGATTGTGATTGTGGTGGAATTGAAAGACTCCCGGTAGAGTCTCTTCCGTCTGAGAGACCCCCTCCCAAGGAACAACGAGGCCAGGCGTTCGGATGCAATCAGCAAGAGGCTTTTATTTTAATACACGGGTACCCGGGGCGACAAGTCTCTCGGAGGACTTGCGCGCCCCCCTGGGTGGAAAGCTGGGGTTTTTATAGGGTTTTAGAGCAGAAGCGCAGGTACAGAAGCGAGAAGCATGGTTACAGGGGGCTGATTGGTACATTTACATGAGACCACAGTTTGAGTCAGAGTTTGGCAGGGACACCAGGATTCCAGGAACTGGGTGGTCGAAACGGTCATGATGACCCCCTTAACTTGGCCCGCCACCTGTTGTTTTCCTTAGGACTCCGATCTCAACTGGAACAGTCTCACAGATATCCCATGAGGGTGATTAACACAAACTGTTTTTAGCTCGACTGGGGCAGCCTGACCGCAGATATGACACAGCTGGGTTTCTCAGTAATTTTCCAGTTCCCCACCTAGCCTACAGAGTTTCTCAAAACAGTGGCGTACTACAAAATAGTAGTTAGCTATGTTTAACTTAGGGTGAGGCGGGGGTCTTTCAGAATGATATATTGAACTTGCTCAAGTGTTGTGTATGCTGTTACAGTCTCTGTGAGATAATGTTTTTATGCTTATGGCAGTGGATGGAAAGCACTCCTGTTGAAATTGCCCATGTTTGTTTTGTTTGTTTGTTTTGTTTTGTTTTTATCGTCACGTCAATTTTTTCCTGAGCCATAGGTGTGATATAGATATCCTATTTTTGGCTAAGCATATCTTATCTTTGCTATAGCTTGAAAATTATCTGTCTCTGTGTGGATTGCAGTGTATGTCAAGAGGCAGATTCTCTGATGATTGTTGACATGGAGATGTTCTATGGATACAGCAACAAGTCATTGGCAGTCATTTTAAATTATGTAACAGAAAAATGCTGGTAGTTTCTCCTGTAGGACTATGACCTATATAGCCACAGGCCCGTGGCCCTAAAAACAGTGCCTCAAATAGGATCCATCTCATGAGGTGGGACTGCCATCCAATCAGAAAATGGTAGGCTATTCTGATACTTATCACTTCACTATTGCACCGTGTGCATATCCTTCCAGGACACTCATGATTGTAATTAACAGGGATTATAGATAGATAAATCAATAGTTCGTTTCTTCTCCTCTGATAGAATAAACAGAACTTCAAAAACTAGCTAGTAGGACTGAAACCTACAGGTCAACAATCTCTTGATATTTTATGACTCAGCTATGTGGTATCTTTAACAATAGGATCTTACCATTAAGTTTGGGAATAAAAACAAGAACAATGGTAACAGCCTGCAGCATTTGGAGGACTTTCTATATATCCTCTTGAAAGATTTTGGTGTAAGAAACAAACTAAGGCAATCACGTACTGTATTTATACAGGGTTAAAACTTACTTCATGTAGATTAATTTGCAGAGAAATTTTAATCCAGAAACATGGCTACTCTGGCAAGTGATCACATCCAAAGACTTAGGTATGTGTGATCCAGATGGAATACAGACAGGGCCTCGGTATTTACCTCTGATCCCTCTAACTGGAATATAGATAAACCACACCTTTAATTTCTCTGGCTGGAATACAGACAGGCCATTATTACACACATTTAATCCCAAATAATAACAACTAATTGAAGGACACACTAAGTGATGTGTCAGAGAAAGATTTGACAGAATGAATCAGAGATAAGATACACCCAACTTTCAAGAGAAGAGACAGGAAAGAGAAGCTACTGAAGCATGTCTCAGAGAGAGCAGGGGAATTTGACCATGCAGTGGCAGTTCAGTGCACTTCAGCTGAGTGTAGTTGAGTTTGTGTAGTTCAGTTCATTAAGTAAAGAGGCAGTTTTTTTCCAAGAAGAGTAATTCAGTGAGAAGCAGGAAAAATGCCAGTTTTAATCAGTCAGCTTGGAAAGGAGTTTTGCACCAAAAGAGATGAGTTGAACCAGGCAGCAAGAGTTCAGAAAGAACTAGAAAGAATGAGTTTATTTAACAATTAATCTTGGTGGCTGAAAACATCGTAGACTTAGGTTAACAGTCAAGGGATGGAAGCTGAAGTCTTCAAGGTCTGGGCTTGTAGATTAGATTGTATAGAGGCTGAAAGTTCCTGGTCCTCCTATGTCTAGGGATTGTTACATAAAAATGCTCTGGGCTCATCCCAAGACACATATTCATAAAGTTTGGCTATGGCTCTCATTTCATCCTCTCATGTGTGGTAGTAAAAAAAAAAAAAAAAAACATTTACATTAACTGGTTATTTGAAGTATGCTATTTGAAAGTGGGTATAGTTAATGTGTTACTAATTAGTAGCAAATTCATAAGTCTGAAAAAACTTTGAATGCAAACAATAAAAATCAATGTAAACAGAATTTGAGCCTCTTTACTCTTTAATAAGAAATGACTAGTAATTAGATAACAGACAAAAGGAATATAGTACTATTAACTACAGAATTCAACCCTTAGCAAAAACATGGGGTGTTGTCTATACCAAGAGCTAATACTTTTCTAGAATCTAACAGAAGATGAGTTCTTATGAGACTATACATTTTTTTAAAAAAATTATTTATTTATACAGTATTCTGCCTGTATGTGTGCCTGCACACCAGAAGAGGATACCAGATCTCATTCTAGATGGTTATGAGCCACCATGTGGTTCTTGGGAATTGAACACAGGACCTTTGGAAGAACAGCCAGTGTTCTTAACATCTGAGCCATCTCTCCAGTCCCAAGACTATACATTGAAAACTCACCCAGAGCTAAAAACTGATGCATATTGACAAGCACACGGTTTTTCTTTACTGAAATGTTCATCACTTAATCTATTTATAAATTTTTATGTACACAACTCTACAATATTCCCTCAGTGAGAAGTTAGTAAAAATGTAAATGCAATATTGCTTTCAACATGATAAAAGCATTTATTTATAACAATTTTAAATTTTTTTCTTTGTATTTTTTTGTATGATGTGGGTGGTTTTTGTTTTGTTTTGTTTTGTTTTGTGTGTGTGTGTGTACATATGTGCCATGGTGCATATAGGAATGGCAAGAGACAGACTGAGAAAACTAGGTGTCTTTCTTCTGTAAGGATTCCAAAGATCAAAGTCAGGTCCTTAGGCTTGGAAGCAAGCTGAATGACCTTCCAAACTAACCTTCCATCAGCTGTTTTCTGAATTGAGGCATGGTTTTATATTCCCATCCTGACTCATTGTGGATGCAGAGATGGTTCTGATCTTCCGTAAGAACAGGGTGCTGAGATATGCCTTACTGGAATCTATATTTATCATTAGATGCTATGATCAAGACCTCACATAAAGGGGGCTTTGCAGGCAATATCAGGACTTATTTCAAGAGTTTTGAATGTACTCTCACATCAACACCAGAAAACAGAAACTGTCACTACATGTCCACATTAGCTGTTTTCTAACAAGGCTTATATAGTAGTTACCATTTGATAAATAAACATTAACAGAATAAACTTTACTGTTGAGGTTATTTAAACCTAAGTCAGTTTAAGGTCTTTCCTCCAGAAATCTTGTGACCATTTAATGAGACAGTGTATAAGAAAAGCTTCTGAAAGAAACAGTTTTCACATATTTAATTACAATTTTGTTAATTTAATCAACACAGTAGGGGCTGTGTTACTTGATGGGTGATAGTTTCTTCTCACTGTGAGATGCATCTTCACAGTGTTCTTCTCTATTAACTTAATTAAGAAATTACAATTAGAAAAGAGATATGTTTTGGCGCAGAACATTTATTGGAACATAGAGTGAGAGCAAGCATATGTGATGGATGAAGGCATTCTGGAGATAAGGAGTTGTAGTTTTAGTTACTGTTCAAGGTTCTTCTTCCTGTGTTTAGCATTAGGTGCACAAGAAGAGAACAATGTCTGAAAGATTTTTAAAATATATGTTTCTGTGTTACTTCAAGAATTTCAAAGTGATATGAGAAATGTATGCAAAAAATAACTTTTCACATTGTTCTGTTGTTCAAGAACATAGTTGAAAGTGTATTTGATGAATAATGAGTGATCTATGCCTAATTCCATTGGGTCCTGATATTTTCTCTGTTTGAAAGAAAAGAAACAGTGTATTCTTTCAGATAGGAAAGAATTGTATGCATTTTCTTTATAGCAGTGACTCTGAAACATGTCCCTTTCGGTAAATTTGCCATAATATCCAGTTGTTAGTCAAAATTTGTACAAAATCTCTCATGCTGAAAAATTACATCAAATAAGAGTAGGGAAAACATTAAATAATGACTCTTAGGGTAGTGCCAAAATTTAGCAATATAGCATGGAAAACCCAGGGACCTGTGTTCCGTACGCAGTCCTTATTTGAAAGAGAGTTCTGAGAAAGGCCTCAGAGTCCTCCTGCAGAATTCAGTCCAATCACCTTATAATTTTGTCAGAATTCAAAGTGAGACTCTTAAGAACATTACTCTTCTGAGAGGACATGGAAAAGGATGCTTCCTCCTGCTGTCCCTACCACATTCCAGGTTACTGTGTTAACAGAACCAAAGCAAAGCTGATCAATCCCATAATGAGAAAGTCATTATTTCAAAACTTTAATTAAAAAAACTACCTCAAGTCAAGTTCATGCTCAAGTTCATACTAATTTCTCCTCCCTGATTAAAATCTTTTATGTTGATATGAAATGCATGTGTGCTAGGATACACAGATTACTGGGATGGACAATGAACTTTCTTTTTTAAATGTTTTATTACATGTTAAAAATATTTTAATATTTATTTTATGTAAAAAGATATTGACTCTTCGAAAAAAGCAATTTTTTATGACTAAGTCATAAAAGGTGATGACATGTTTTCTAAAGGGGCAGTGTTCTAATTATAAGCCCAACATGCATGTTATCTCACAATGCATAGACAACACGCTGACAGCTACTGATCCCCTAGGGATCACAAATAGATATCTTAGAGCACTGGACTTCTAATTGATACATATTCTTTCACCTTTGTTTAGATTTACCTTTTGAATTCTTTTTGTATTATGCTATCTCTCCTTGGAGCTTAAATAAGTTTATATTTTTTTCTAGAATAAAATTAGAAAAATATCTTATCGATGAATTAAGATGTACAGTCTCTGCTTCTGTTGCAACTTCATTGTGACCACAGATTGAAAACTTACAATAAAAAATTGCTTAAATTTGTATTTTTTTCTATAATTGACTGCTTGAAGACATGAATTATATCTCATCATCATTTACACACAAAAATAAATAAACTATATGGAGTGTCAAGCATATGGATGGCAGACAGCACTTTGAAATACAATACAAAGCAATTTATATAAGGTTATTATTTGAAGTGTGTGAATAGTCCAGGAATTTTGATTGGACATATCACTATGATCATTTTTAAGTTTGGAAAACTTGAAAAGAGCAAAGTAGCTTGATATTTGACAATTATTATTTTATAATATTTTTATTTACAGAAAAAAATGTTGAAACCTACAGGAATTTATCATAAATTACAGTCAGATTTTCCTAGTAGTAATACCTGAAGTGTGTCCCTTGTGCTCCAATATCTGTACAATATTTTTAACTGAAGTCTACATTTTTATGTGATATCTTCTTTGATGAATTTTTAATGTCATTTTCTGATTCAGGATCTTCACCAGAAAACTGTATTATATGAAGTCACCATATCCTCTGAGGGACCTGTTAGCTATGACAAACTGTCATAGCTTTCCTTCTTTTTTGATGAATTTGAAGGCTTGGATGACTAATGTTGAGATGTTTTATAGAATGAAATCATGGTTAAATTTTTTCTAACATTTCTTTATTATTAAAATAGAGTTGTGATGTAGCCCATTGCAGTTCAGTGTCCAAGTGGGTTTCATAGTAATGGGAAGAGGGACTGCCTCTGACATAATCTGATTGGCCTGCTCTTTGATCACCTCCCCCTGAGGGGGGAGCAGCCTTACCAGGCCACAGAAGATGACAATGCAGCCACTCCTGATGTGATCTGATAGACTAATGTCAGAAAGAAGAAGGAGAGGACCTCCACTATCAGTGTGTTTCATGGATGCAGCAGTAGTATGATGTAGCCTGTTTCTACAACCAATCTGTTGTTAGTCTGTGTCCTTTTATTGGAGAGTTGAGTCCATAGATGTTGATAGATAATAGTGACCAATGAATGTTAGTTCCTTTTATTGTGGAGTTGGTGGTGATAGGGTGTTTCTCTGCTTGTTTTCTTTTAATTTTTGGTTGTGATCTCAAGCTGTACTACAGCGCAATAGTAATAAAAACTGCATGGTATTGACATAGAAACAGAATAGTGAATCAATGGAACTGAATAGAAGACCCAGAAAAAAAGACCACACACCTTTGGTTACTTGATTTTTTACAAAGAAGCCAAAACCATTCAATGGAAAAAAGGCAGCATCTTCAAAAAATGGTGCTGGTCCAACTGGCCGTCTATATACAGAAAAATGAAAATAGATCCATATTTATCACCCTGCACAAAACTAAAGTCCAAGTGGATCAAAGACCTCAACATAAAACAAGATACACTAAATCGGTTAGAAGAAAAAGTGGGGAAGAGCCTAGAACTAATTGACACAGGAGACAACTTCCTGAGCAGAGCACCAACAGCACAGGCTCTAAGAGCAACAATCAATAAATGGGACATCATGAAACTGAAAAGCTTCTGTGAAGCAAAAGATATTGTCATCAGAACAAAAAGACTGCCTACAGACTGGGAAAGAATCTTCACAAACTCTATATCTAACAGAGGGCTAATATCCAGAATATACAAAGAACTCAAGAAGTTGAAAAGCAAATAAATCAAGTAATCTAATTTTAAAAAAATGGGGTACAGTGCTAAACATTTCTCAATAGAGGACTATCAAATGGCAGAGAAACACTTAAAGAAATGCTCAGCATCCTTAGCATCTTGGAGATGCAAATCAAAACAACCCTGAGATTTTGCCTTACAACCATCAGAATGGCTAAGATCAAAAATTCAAGTGACAACACTTACTGGAGATGTGGAGAAGGGGAACGCACCTCCATTGCTAGTGGGAATGTAAACTTGTACAACCAGTTTGAAAATCAATCTTGCACTTTCTCAGAAATTAGGAATAGTGCTAGTTCAATATCCAGCTATACCACTCCTGGGCATATATCCAAAATATGCACAAGTATACAAGGACATTTGCTCAATCATGTTCATAGCAGCTTTATTTATAATAGCCAGAATCTCAAAATAACCCAGATACCCCTCAGTGTAGGAATGGATACAGAAATTGTGTTACATTACAAAAAATGGAATATTGCTCATCAATTAAAAACAAAGAAATCATGAAATTTACAGGCAAATGGTGGGACCTAGAAAAGATCATCCTGAGTGAGGCATGCCAGAAGCAGAAAGACACACATGGTATATACTCACTTATGAGTGGATATTAGCCATATGATATAAGATAAAAATACTAACATCTATAGTCCACAAGAAGCTAAACAAGAAGGAGGACCCTAGGGAGGTTGCTCAATCCTCACTCAGAAAGCAAATGAGATACACATCAGAAGCAAGAGAAAACAGGGAACAGAATAGGAGCCTACCACAGAGGGCCTCTGAAGGACTTTAACCAGCAGGGTATCAAAGCAGATGCTGAGACTCATAGCTAAACTTTGGGCAGAGTTCAGGGAATCTTATGAAAGATGGGGGAGATAGAAAGACCAGGAAGGCACAGGAGCTCCACAAGGAGAACAACAGAACCAAAATATCTGGGACCAGGGTCTTTGCAGAGACTGGACCTCCAAACAAGGGCATGGAGATAACCTAGATCCCTTGTTCAGATGTAATCCATGACAACTCCGTGAACAAATCTTCCCTAGTAAGGGGAGCAGAGGCTGTCTCTGACATGATCTCAGGCAGCAGGCTTTCTGATCACCTCCCCCTGAGGGAAGTGCAGCTGTACCAGGCCTCAGAGGAGGACAGTGCAGCCAGTTCTGATGAAACATGATGGGCTAGAGTCAGAAGGAAGGGAAGGAGGATCTCCCCTTTTAGTGGACTGAGGGAAGGGCATGGGAGGAGAAGAGGGAGGAAGGGCAAGATTGGGAGGGGATAAGAGAGGGGGCTACAGCTGGGATAAAAAGTGAATAAATTGTCATAATCAAATGAAAAAAAAGTGAAAGAAAGAATTGAAGGAAGGAAAGGAAGGAAGAAAAGAAGGAAGGAAAGAAGGAAGGAAGGAAGGAAGGAAGGAAGGAAGGAAGGAAGGAAGGAA
>NW_026585504.1:43535333-43572965 GCF_907164565.1 Psammomys obesus | reverse complement strand
GAAGGAAGGAAGGAAGGAAGGAAGGAAGGAAGGAAGGAAGGAAGGAAGGAAAGAAGGAAAGAAGGAAAGAAGGAAAGAAGGAAAGAAGGAAGGAAGGAAAAATACTGAAGAAGGGTGTTAATACCGTCACAACACAAAAAAGGTATGTTCCATCTATTTACTTAACCAACATTTAAATTATCCCTAAAGAACATAAAATGTTTGGAAAAGAAATCTTTTAAACTCAAAAACACTATGGCAGAACCACAAACCCCAAGTGTTTCTGCTTTGCTAGATTGTGGGAAAGTGGCTTGCAATGCAAAATGTTTTCTGAACTACCTTGAAAAAGATCTTGACGTTGAATTTTTAGGGTTTGTTATGTATGTGCAAGTGACAAATTATGCATTATTTATTTAGTGCAGGTGAACCCAGTTCTTCTGATATTTTAAAACTGAATTTTCTTAGTTAGCAATCACATTAAATACAAAAAAAAAATGGGTTTTTCAGTTTCTTTCCTACATGATTCCTTTCAAATACTCAGACGTGATTTCCCCCAATCCCTTTTCTACATGCTTTCATTTTGTTTGAAAAATCAAGTCTTTCATTTGATTCAGCAGTGTGTAAGCAAGCACTCACTCACTGAGTTGACTACACAATTTTATAAGCTGTAATACAGCTATTATTAAAATCTAAATAATATAAAATCTTCAGAATAGTTCTGCTTGAACTATTCTGGTAGCTGTTTTTTGTAACAGCTTTTTCCTCTATTATATGTGGCACTATGTGAAATATGAGGCTATTTGATCAAAAAGACTATCAGTAGACCGGCTTCATGTGCCTAAGCTTAGTAAAATAATTATTAAAAAATTTCTCATTGGTATTGAAAAATCTCAGTAAACTACATTTGTTCATTATGGAAGTATAACTTGTTTAGCTATCATCATCAAACATTTCTAAATCAAATTTTAATTTTGGGGGTAAATCTTGTCTCTATGAACTCATCCAAATTTTTGGAAATTAAAAATTTCTATAAAAAATGAAAAATTTGCATAGGGGGAGAAGAGGGAGGGTGGGTGGGACTGGGAGGAGACAAGGGAGAGGCTGTAGCAGGGATACAAAGTGAATAAATTGCAATAATTAATTAAATTAAAATTTAAAAATCTGATAGAAGAAAAAATTTTAAAGATTTATTATTCAATGTAGCAACTATAAAAAGAAAAAATAATTATTCTCATATATCAACCCAACCACAGTTTTCCCACCATCCATTTTTTCCAGCTTCCCTCTTTATCCTCTCTTTTTTTGCATACATCTATTTTATTTTAATTAATTACACTTTATTCATTTTGTATCCCCCCATAACTCCCTCCCTCCTCCCCTCTCAATCCCACCTTTCCACTCCTTTTTTCATGCATGCCCCTCCCCAAGTCCACAGATAGGGGAGGTCCTCCTCTCCTTCCTTCTGATCTTAGTCTATCAGATCACATCAGGAGTGGCTGCATTGTCCTCTTCTGTGGCCTGGTAAGGCTGCACCCCCCTCAGGGGGAGGTGATCAAAGAGCAGGTCAATCAGATTATGTCAGAGGCAATCCCTCATCCCATTATTATGTATCCCCTCTTTCCCAGATACACAATTCAGTAAATCTGTTCAGAATAAAGCAGGCCTCCAAGAGACAACTACCAAAAATAACAAAATAAAATAAAATAGGACAAGACAAATGCCTTCACACCTAGGCTGGACAAGGCAATTCAAAAGGAGGAAAAGAGTCTCAAGAACAGGCAAAGTGTCAAAGACACATGCACTACCATAGACAGGAGTCCCACAAAACCAAACACCTAACAGCCACAACATATAGAGAGGACTTGGTGCAGCCCCGTATAGACCCTATGCTTGCTGCTTTATTCTCTGAGTTCACATGTATTCTAACACACTTTGTTAAGTGGGCCATGTTCTGCTGTTGTTCTTTATTCATTCTGACTCCTTCAATATTTCTGCCCCCTCTATACAAGAGTCACTGAACCTTGAGGGAAGTAACGCAGTCAAGACCTTCAATTTAGACTCTCTCTATATATACAATGTCTGATTGTGAGTCTCTTCCTCTGCTCCCATATGCTGGCTGACATGGCACCGATTTATGTGTAATGTGTATAACAGAATATCATTAAAAATCATTCCATTCTTTGTTTGTTTTGTTATTTTTTGTGTCTTTCTCCTTCTGGGATACCTCACTCAGAATGATCTTTACTAGACCCCACTATTTGCCTGCAAATTTCATGATTTCCTCGTTTTTGATTACTGAGTAGTATTCCATTGTGTGAAAATACCACAATTTCTGTATCCATTTCTCTGTTGATGGACAAAGGATCTTCACCAACCCTATATCTGACAGAGGGATGATATCCAGAATATATAAAGAACTAAAGAAGTTAAAAAAACAATAAATCAAGTAATCCAATTGGCCTGCTCTTTGATCACCTCCCCCTGAGGGGGGAGCAGCCTTACCAGGCCACAGAAAATGACAATGCAGCCACTTCTGATGAAAACTGTTAGTCTAAGATCAGAAAGAAGGAGAGGAAGACCTCCCCTATCATTGGATTGGGGAGGGGCATGCATGCAGAAAAGGGAGGAAGGGTAGGATTGGGAGGGGAGGAGGGATGGGTTATGGGGGGTACAAAATGAATAAAGTGTAATTAATAATAATAATAAAATATTTTAAAATAAAAACATTAAAAAATGGGGTATGGAGCTAAACAGAGAATTCTCGACAAAGGAATATCAAATGGCAGAGAAACACTTAAAGAAATGTTCAACCTCATTAGCCATCAGGGAAATGCAAATCAAAACGACCCTGAGATTTCACCTCACACCCATCAGAATGGCCAAGATGAAAAACTCAAGTGACAACACATGCTGGAGAGGTTGTGGAGAAAGGGGAACCCTCCTCCACTGCTGGTGGGAATGTAAACTGATACAACCACTTTGGAAATCTATCTGGTGCTTTCTAAGACAATTAGGAATAGTGCTTCCTCAAGACCCAGCTATAGCACTGCTAGGTATATACCCAAAGTTTGCTCAAGTACACAAAAGGGATAATTTGCTCAACCATGTTTATAGCAGCTTTATTTGTAATAGCCAGAACCTGGAAACAACCCAGATATCCATCAACGGAGGAATGGATACAGAAATTGTGGTATTTTTACACAATAGAATACTACTCAGCAATCAAAAAGGAGGAAATCATGAAATTTGCAGGCAAATGGTGGGATCTAGAAAAGATCATTCTGAGTGAAATATCCCAGAAGGAGAAAGATAAACACGGTATATACTCACTCATATAGACCTATATGATATGATAAACATAATGATATCTATACACCTAAAAAAGATAATCAAGAGAGCTGACATGGGGTAAGATGATCAATACTCATTTAGAAAGACAGATGGGATGTGCATTGAACATATGACAGGAGTCTACTGAAGGCATCTGAAAGACTCTAACTAGCAGTGTTTTCAAAGCAGATACAAAGACTCATAACCAAACCTTCGGCAGAGTACAGGGAATCATATGAAAGAAGGAAAGTTAGTATGATGGGGAAAGGATAGGAGCTCCACAAAGACCAAATATATCTAGACACAGGGTCTTTTCTGAGACTGACATTCAACCACGGACCATGTATGGATATAACCTAGAACCTCTGCTCAGATGTAGCCCGTGGTAGCTCAGTAACCAATTGGTTTCCCATAGTAAGGGGAACAGGGACTATTTCTAACAGGTATTCAATGACTGGCTCTTTGACCTCCCACCCCCCCAAGGGAGGAGTAGTCCTGTTAGGCCACAGAGAAGGACTTTGCAACCAGTCCTGAAGATACTTGATAAAATAGGATCAGATGAATGGGGAAGAGGCCCCCCTCATCAGTGGACTTGGAAAGGGGCACGGTGGAGATGAGCGAGGGAGGGTGGATTTGGGAGGGAATGAGGGAGCGGGATACAGCTGGGATACAGAGTTAATAATATGTAACTGATAAGAAAAAAATAAAACTAAAAAAAATAAATAAATAAAAAATAAAAATAAAAGCTCTGATTAGGAAAAGTGAATAAATTAAAAATATTATACACTATTATTTTGATATAATATATACAATTGTTTAACATTTGAAAACCACATACACCATGTACATTTTATGATATAGATAATTTTAACATCTCATGAACAGAGATAATCCTATTACAATGTGCCTGAAACACAACTAGAATTCTTTAGCATATGAATAAGAATGCCAACTAATAACTTTGTTTTAATCTGAATCATAATACCAATTCATGTGATTTTTTTCTATCTACTTATTTATAACATGTTATGTTATGTTATGTTATGTTATGTTATGTTATGTTATGTTATGTTATGTTATGTTAAATATGGCTGCTATACTATCAACATTAACTATTCTCATATAGTTAAACCAAGAGCTCACTGATTAGTTATTTAATATCAAATGGACATAACTGGATATGTGCATACATATAACATCAGGCAGACTGTCCTGCTTATATTTATATATTATATGTGTGTGTATTATCTGTGTATATACATAAACATATAAAAATAGTAATAAGAAGAGACCATAAATTTGGAAGAAAGAAAGGAATGGTATTTTTTAGAATACAAAGGGAAGAAAATGATGTGATTTTTTCATGTAAAAATGATATCTTATAATCTCAATAAAAAACATTAGTTTAAAATTTTGAAACATCAAATTATAAGTTTGTTTTTTTAGGCTATGTATTATGAAAATACAGTTGACTGAGCCATGGAATATATTTCTCCCATGTAAGAGGTGACATATTGCCTCTTGTATTTGATCCTGACACGAGAAATAAGCAGTTCAACCTAAATCCTATAATATGTATAATAAAAGCTTCAACAACATCCACATCCAACAGCTTCCCTCCTCTCATCTCCCATTTTGTATTTCTGGACAATTTGCAGAGTTTTAAAACAGAAGTTTGGGGGTATAATGAGCCCAGTGTTCTGATTTGTTGTATCCTATCCGGTATATTTTAGTCTCTTATTGATAACAAATTGAGCTAAATCTGTATAAAACTAATTAAATAGATTTTACCTCAGGCTGTTTGAGTCAAATAGGTAAGAGTGGCTCATAAGACACCCCCCCCATCAGTGGACTTAGAAAGGGGCAGGGAAGAGATGAGGGAGAGAGGGTAGGGTTGGGAGGGAATGAGGGAGCAGGCTACAGCTAGGATACAAAGTTAATAAACTGTAACTAATATTTAAAGAATAAAAAATAAATCAATTAAAAAAGAGTGGCTCATAAAGTATAACAAAATTATTATTTAAATTCAAAAGGCTAAGTATAAATTTTGAGAAAGTTTCTTGAAGAAATTCTAACATTAAGACCTTGTTTAAACATTTCTGTTTTGGTTTCATTGTTTGAAATGCAAAATAATTAAAGCTTCATCATAAATGTTACTGTCCAAATTCATTTGTCCAATTTGCTTAAGTTTCATGTAAGTATACCACATATTCAGGGGGCACATTGGCTCAAGATCCTTCATATTTGGATGCTCAGAAATAGAGTTATAAAGTACAAGTGGATCAAAGACCTGAACATAAAACCAGACACACTAAATCGATTAGAAGAAAAAGTGGGGAAAAGCCTTGAACTCATTGGCACAGGAAACAACTTCCTTAACAGAACACCAACAGCACAGGCTCTAAGAGAAACAATCAATAAATGGGACCTCATGAAACTGAAAAGCTTCTGTAAAGCAAAGGACACTGTCATCAGAGCAAAACGACAGCCTACAGATTGGGAAAGGATCTTCACCAACCCTATATCTGACAGAGGACTAATATCCAGTATATATAAAGAACTAAAGAAGTTAAACAGCAAAAAAATCAAGTAATCAAATTAAAAAATGGGGTACAGAGCTAAACAGAGAATTCTCAATAAAGGAATATTGAATGGCAGAAAAACACTTAAAGAAATGTTCAACCTCATTAGCCATCAGGGAAATGCAAGTCAAAACGACCCTAAGATTTGACCTAACACCCATCAGAATGGCTAAGATCAAAAACTCAAGAGACGACACATGCTGGAGAGGTTGTGGAGAAAGGGGAACCCTCCTCCACTGCTGGTGGGAATGTAAACTTGTACAACCACTCTGGAAAGCAATCTGGCGCTTTCTCAGACAACTAGGAATAGTGCTTCCTGAAGACCCAGCCATACCACTCCTAGGCATATACCCAAAAGACGCTCAAGTACACAATAAGGACATTTGCTCAACCATGTTTGTAACAGCCTTATTTGTAATAGCCAGAAGCTGGAAACAGCCCAGGTGCCCCTCAGTGGAGGAATGGATACAGAAATTGTGACACATCTACACAATGGAATATTACTCAGCAATGAAAAAAAAAAGGAAATCATGCAATTTGCAGGTAAATGGTGGGATCTGGGAAAGATCATCCTGATTGAGCTATACCAGAAGCAGAAAAATGCACAGATTATATACTCACTCATATAGACATATAATATAGGATAAACCTACTAAAATCTGTACAACTAAAGAAACTAATCAAGAGGGAGGACTCTTGCTAAAATGCTCAATTCCTATCCAGAAAAGCAAAGAGGTTGGACATCAGTAGAAAGAGAAAAGAAGAAACAAGTCAGGAGCCTGACACAGAGGACCTCTGAAAGGCTCTGCCCTGCAGACTATCCATGCAGATGCTGAGACTTTTGGGCAACCTTTTGGGCAGAGTACAAGGAATCTTATGAAAGAAGTGGGAAATAGTAAGATCTGGAGAGGACAGGAACTCCACAAGGAGAGCAACAGAACCAAAAAATCTGAGCACAGGTGTCTTTTCTGAGACTCATACTCCAACCAAGGACTATGCATGGAGATAACCTAAGACCCCTGCACACATATAGACCATGGCAGCTCAGTATCCAAGTGGGTTCCCTTGTTAGGCCAATAGGGACTGTCTCCAACATGAACTTAATAGCTGGCTCTTTGACCTCCCCTCCCCCAGGGAGGAGCAGCCTTGCTAGGGCACAGAGGAGGACATTGTAGCCAGTCCTGAAGAGACCTGTTAAGCTAGGATAACATGGAAGGGGAGGAGGATCTCCCCTATTAGTGGACTTAGAGAGGGGCAAGAAGGAGATGAGAGTGGGAGGGTAGAATTGGGAGAGAATGAGGGAGAGGGCTACAGCTGGGATACAAAGTAAATAAACTGTAATTAATACAAAAATAATAAAAATTTAATTTAAAAAAAGACAATACCTTCCCCTGGAGGGTGCAGCCTTGCCAGGCCACAGAAGAAGATGATGGGTTCAGCCTTGATGAAACCTGATAGGCTAGGGTCAGAGGAAAGAGGAGGAGGTCCTCCCCTATCCTTGGACTAGGGAAGAGCATAGGGGAGAAGTGGGAGTCAGAGAAGACAAGGCAGGGGGCTGCAGTAGGGATACAAGGTGAATAAATTGTAATAAAAATATATAAATTAAATTAAATTCGAAAAAAAAAAAAGACAGTACCACAGGACATTCTTTATCTAGGTTGAGGCTTTAATCTAAGGAAGGAAAAAAAACCTTAAGTTTATTAATAAGCTCAGTGTTTTATTAAGGTACATGTGAGTTCTGTAACCTGATTATTCCTAGAGATCTGCACTCTGTTCCAAAACTTCTACTGCTATTCTGTTTGCTGACTTGCAATGTTGGTGCCAGCTATTTGCCTTGTTCAGAGAACGGGTGGAGACATGATCAGTCAGCACCAGACTTTGCCTGAACTATCGCTTTACCATAATCATTTCTGGCTTCCTGATTTATTTATTTATTTGGCCTCCTTGAAATCATACCCCAGCATTGTCAAAAGGTAAGTGTGTTGATGTACCTAAATACATTATTTTTGGCAATTCGTTTTGTGTTTATGAAATCAGAAAGCCAAACTGGTGTCTAACCTTCCCTTTCATTTAGGAGTCTCCAATTCTCTGGCATCCATAGGAAAGCAAACACATACTTCCTACCACAAACCCCTCAAATATGTGCTGAATAGAAAAGGATACTGCACAGTGGAATTCATGAGTTTTGCTCTTCATGTGGAATTCATAGAGGCTTTGTCACACCAATGTATCCTTTAATCCCGGAAATCTATTCTTTCTCAGTAGAGACGTTGTTTTCTGTATATTTTTATCCTATTTCTTCTTCCATTAATACTTTGTGGAAAAAAATGCTGTGTCATAGGTTTCACCATTTTTGCCATCAATACTTATGTTGTAGAGCAGCAATTCTGTGTTCTTCTTTTACCTTAAAAGCCTTTGTACTATATAATTTAACAGCCAAAAAAAAAAAAAAAAAAAGGAAAGGAAAAGAAAAAAAAAAGGAAATAAAAACTGCTTAACTCGTGTGAAGCAACCAAAATCTTTAAAGTTCCTTAATAAATACACAATTTTAAAAAATGCCATGCTTTTCATGGCCTTTTAATAAAATACTATTCTAGGTATTACGGTAATTTGTTATATCATGGAACTTTCCCTAGAATGACATCTATGATTGAACATGATTACTTTTTTTCTATATTAGAATTAGCTAAATAGATTTTATTGGGAGCAGGTGAGTGAAATTATTTAAAACATTATGTGACATCAGGGTAATAGATAATTTTTCTGGATGCTGACATCTTGGTTGGGATATTAAATGCCAGAGGTACTGCAGGGTCTAATAAATATAAATAAAAGAGCTGACTTCAGCTAACGACTCACTTTTGAGCATGGCTCTTTGACAAGTTTTATTGGTAATTGAAAAAAATGGCAAAGCAATTTTATGACTGTGCTTGGAGAAAAGTGCCCAGTCCATAACATGAAATCAGCCAGCAAAGCGTTTTTCCTATGATTACTCCAAACCCCAAAGCAATAGGCCAGTGTATGTTGGAAAGTTTTCTTGTTATTTATTTATTTTTAATTTTCAATGGAAAGCATAAGAGTATACAGAAAGCAAAATATTGATAATGCATACATAATGAATTATTTAATAAGTTTAAAATAAATCAGAGCAATTTGCTAGAACTCACACTTATAGTTTTAAAACACTTTTCTTATTGTAAGAAAGGAGAAATGATCAGAGTTGGAAAGAAAGATAGAATCAAGATGTTTTATAAAACATTGTAAGAAAATTTAGGTTTTTTTTTTTTTTTCCTTGCATAGTAGTGATTAAGAAGTCACTGACTGTGGTGAAATAAATAGAACACTCTGGCCTGGAAATGCAGCCTTTGCTAATGTGCCTGCTTGGAATGCATGAGGCACTGGTTTTCATTCATAGTGCCAAGCAGATTAAAAAAAAAAAAACATAAGTATAATAGAATCTTTGACATATATTAGAGGAACCATGCTTTATTCAGTGGGTGTCCATACTTTCCACTCTTTCCATTGATTTAATATCTATGTGTCTTACAAACTACTTAAACGTAGACTGATTTTTTTTCTTTCTCTAAAGAAGAAAGATATTTTACAAAATTCTAAACACTTGAGTGTTTTGCATATCTTCATATCATAAGTTAGGGCAAGGATCATGAAAGAACACAACCCCTGGTCACTAAAGGCATACCGGGAAAGGTCAATTTTTCCCTTCCACCTTGGTAAGCTAGCTGAAGTTTTCCTTCTTATTGACCTTTGTCCTGGTTCTGTACTTCTTTCTGTTAGGAAACTAGATACATGAAGATCAACTCTAAGGGATTTGGTTAAGATGTCAGCAAGCCATGAGCTATGGAATATAACTTCTCCAAACTTATTCATGTTCTCAGCCTTAAATGGAATAAATCTTTTTAAAATATTATGAATGGCAAAACAGATTGTGTTGTAGAAATTTGGTTTTAAATGTTTTATTATATTCATGTATATGTTATACATATATACATACTTATATATATATTAAAACATATACATAAATTTCTGTGCTCAAGCAGATTTTCTTTTTTAGAAATCAGAACTGGAAACATTTATAGAATAGCATTAAGGAGGCTTTATATAATATACACATGAGAGTCTGTTAAGTATTTGTAAAATTCAAATTATTTCCAGGAATATAACCTGCAACTTGAACTACTTCTTCATTGATTTTGTGCAGTTATATCTGACTATTAGCTTTCAGGTCCTATACATTTGTGAAGATTACCACTAACATTGCTTGAAAATATAAACTCAATATTTCACTATAATTCTTTAAATTAAGTATCAAACCTAAAATTAATTTAGTGGTCCAAATCCTTTAACCCTTTTTCTCATCTATATTATCATTTGCTAAGAACCCAGTTCAATAAGAACTGGCTATGCCTTTTCTGGTTTTCCAAGGGCAGGACTGAAAACTTTAAGTCATTTTATTTTATGATATACATTGAATAAATGGGAGCATTTAATTGAAATGATTCACTCTACCTTAAAATGCATAATTCTATTTAAAATATTATCAACTTTGAAATAGATTGAATTGCAGACATTTAATTTAAAAATGTTTTGTTACCTTTATGTTTTATTTGTGCGTGTGTGGAGAGAAAGAGAGGAAGGAGAGAGAGAGAGAGAGAACAAGAGAGAGAGAGAAACTTGTGGTAATTAGTACTGTTCACCTGGATGTGGGTCCTGAGGACAAAGATCATATCGTTGAGCTTAGAGACACATGCCTGCTAAATGATTTTGATGGCCATAAATTTATTTCTGATATCATATTATTTATTAATTTTGTTTTTATCTAGTTACAATATAATCATAAAATTTTGATCAATCCTACTCCAATCAATGCTTTTATTTCCACTATCCCCATTCTCTTCATAACTTTTCTTCTCATATTTTTTAGTATATATATGTATACACATATATAAAGAGTACTCAAAAATTGAATGCTTTATAAAACAGTAATAAGTTGAAATAAATTGATGATATTGTATTTTAAAAATTACTTTAATTCTGAGAGATAGAAGATATCTAATAAAACATTATCACTTTAACTTATGATAATTTGTAAATTCTCAAGCATAAATCAATTCATCAATCAATGTTTGAACAGATTTAAATACTGTATGTGAATATCAATATTTGCATTTTAGGCAGTTTATAATTTAATTTGAAAATGCTGTGTTATTACTATGTGTGTATCTCATAGCTTTTCCTAAGGCATCTTTAAATATACTTATAATTCAGGCTCTGATTTTCATTCTTTGAAAAACTATTGTATTGACTTTGAAGTATTTTTCTTTATTATTATTATTATTATTATTATTATTATTATTATTTATTATTATTTACAATTTATTCACTTTGTTGTAGCCCTCAGTTGGATCCTCCCCCATCTCCTGCCAGTCCCATCCTCCCTCTCTCTTCCTCCTCTTTCCCTCTCCCTAGTCCACTGATAGGGGAAGTCCTCCTCCCCTACTGTATTTCCCTAGCCCATCAAGTCCCATCAGGACTTCCTGGATCCTCTTCCACTGTGGGCTGGCTAGGTCACCCCACCCAAGGAGCAGGAAACTGCATTCTGAACTTGGCTGCCTTGATGTAGGTTTTTAAAGAGAGTCCCATTAGAAAGATCTTATGTTTGATTTATACTCTTTAAATAGGCAAGCGATGTTTTCCAACTTACAAACATCCTTTACTTGAAAATAATCATTCAGTCTTATACTGCTAATTAATGAGATAGACCTTTGAACATCATCAGCTTAAGTAAACATATTATGACCAAGTTAGCATAAATATTAATATATACACTATATATTAATTAAAATATAACGACATAAATATATGAGAACATAAGCATAAATATTATATATAAAGTACTGTATTTGTCACATTTATATAAGGATATCAAAGTAAAGAACAATTACCAATATATTTAATATTTATTTAGTCTTCTACTTCCGGTGCTGTGATGGACCTCCTGCTGTAAAGATTGTCCATGCAGGGTAAAGTAGATATAGGAAATCACCTGTGTACCTAGTCATCTTTAAAAAAATAATGAAATCATAGACGTCTTCTAAAACTGACTTTGAAATGGAATTGTTTAGGCTGCCTCTGCTATGACCACAGGAGCAGCACTTAACCTTGTTTATTCAGTAGGTTAGAAAACCCAGGAGGAGGAGATGTCCAGAGCCTGACTGGTCCTGTGTAGTGTTTTGATGCTGTTGTTGTTTTGTTGTTGTTGTTGCTGCTGTTGTTGTTTTGTTTTTGTGTTGTGTATGCGCTTCATTCCTCATTTCTTACCCATGCCCTGGCTTTGTATGTTTGAAATGCCAACTATTTTTTTGGCAATGTCTTTCTAGATGCTCTGAAGTGATTGACATATTTTATAAGGAGTAGCAAAACATTATGTTAATACATTTTTGTTAGGATTCATTTGAGATATTGTTTGGGGAGGAATAGCCAAACCTTTCTGGTGTTGGCCACATTTGTGTTTGCACCCTGTTTCCCAGAAGAAGAAAATGCAGAGCTCTAAGCCACTGTGCTCTATGGGTGGAACCATATTCTATTGTGTTTGATTTTTGCTGTGCACATAATACATATAAAGAACAAAGGAACCCTGATTTACAACATCTAGCCACCCTAGAGATTAAAGAGGTTGCCAGTGTATGATAAAGTAAAGTTAGTAGAACAATTCATTTTGTGCTTTTTTGTGTTAATTTTTTAAATCACTCTAGTTCCATGAGTGCCATTTACTGTACATAGTGGACAACAGTCCTTACTGGAAGCATCTGGTCTACCTAGATGCTTAGAAGTGCCCAATGTATGTTAAATGTAGAAGTACCGAATGTCACTTTGTAAATATCTTTCTGTTAAAATTCATGATGCTCTGTCTTTTGGGAGTGGAATTACGAGCCTTCTGTGAGCAGTGGTTTGGAGGAGGTCTTGGGAGGTAGCGGCAAAGGTCATGTAGCAGCGTGTTTGTATGGGACCATGGCAGATGCCATTTCTATATGTTTACATTTTGTTTTCCTATGTATGTGCTGTATATAAATGAGTTCATATGTCTAAAATTTTCAACATCTACACTCTAGATGTTAAAGAGGTTGTCAATGTATGACAAAGTAGTAAAATTAGCACATACTGTGGTCCACTGCTAAAATTCATAGAAAACATTATTCTGTAAATGACTTGGGGATAGGAATTTGTCCAGCCATTTCTAAGTATTACATATGCCTACATTTGTTTACTGGTTTGAAGGCAGAGAGAAGGGGGAAGAAAGTGGGCCAAAGCCCAAGCGGTTATATTTAGAAGATACCTCAGATAACAACCATTTCTTTGCATACAGTTTTATTTACCAGTGCCATGTGAATAGAAAGAAAGTTCTTACCTGAAGTAGCTAGTCTTTCTAGGTACTTGAACGTGCTTGATATATTTAAAGGTAGAAGCAGTAGAATAATAATATTTTGTGTAGTTTTTTTTTTTCTTGTTGTTGTTAGAGAAATACTACATTTGGAAATAGAATTGTTAACCCACCTCTAAGAAGAGTGTACAAGCTGTGCTTGTTCAGTGGATTGAGAAGAAGGATGGGAAGAAACTTCAAAAGAGTTCATTAGTGTGCGAGATATGGTTAGCTAACCCACCACCCTGTATGCTATATGCATCCCACTTTTCTATTCTGTATATATTGTACATACTGGACATAGTCCTCTGCTATATAGTCTATAGGTATTAAAAAGGTTGCCAATATAGGACAAAAGTAGAGTTAGTATACTTCTGTATACTTGTGTTAAAATTCATAGCAGGGTTGTCTTTTGAAGAGTTGCAAAAGTGTGTCATCCAAGCAGCAGGTGCCTGTGTCACGTGATGCCTGAGAAGGGCTGAAGTAAGAGAGGTTGAGAAACCAGAATGCTCTCACCAGAAGACACTTTGACATCTCACCATTGTTACCTGTGTGTGGATTCAACCCCACTATGTACCTAGAGGACAAATTTATGTCCTCATCTGAAACACCTAGTCCTTGTAGGTGCTTAGAAGTGCACAAAGTACGTTAAAGGGAATAATACATGATGTAGAGTCTCTGTTAAATTCATGATGAAGTGCTGTCTCTTGAAAGTAGAATGATAAACCCACTTCTAAGCAATACAGTCTTGTGCCGGTTTGGGAGGAAGGAAGAAAGAAAATGTATGAAGGGCCAAATACACCTGTGAGTTTGGTAAAGCAAGATTAGCCATTGTTCCTTCTATCTGTGCCTCTTGTGGTGCATCCTAGAGTGTATAAAAAAGGCAGACAAGTCTAAATATGCAGCACCTGGAATTCCAAGACAACGAAGAGGCTGTAAGTGTGGGACGAAGTACAGTTAATGAGAAGACAAGTTTTTAAATTGTGTTAAAGTTTGTAGGAAAAACCTTTTTAAAAAGTTTAGGACAGCCAAGGCTACATAGAGAAACTTTGTCTGAAAAAAAACAATACAGAACAACAAACACTTAAGAAATGAAATTATTAATCTTCCCACAAAAACATGAGTTAAGTAACCTGACCCCTGCGTTGAGATAAGTGGAAGAGGGTCTAGACCAGAACACTGCTATTTAGAAGCACTTTCTGATAAGCCTTTGTCTTGTGGGCAGTTTATACACTGCGTTGTTCATGTACCGGGAAACCAAAGGGCTTGTCGGAAGCATCAAGTCCTTAGACTTCTAAGTACTTAATAGACTTTGGTAATGCATGCCTTTAATTCCAGGCTGAGGCAGATGGATTGCTGCATTCCAGGCCTGCCAGCCAGGGCTACGTAGCCTATGTCTCAGAACATTAAGAAAATATGCCTTAAGAACTGGTGACTCAGGTAAGGCGACTCAGCAGGTGAAGGCGCTTGCCACCAAGTTGGTGGCTTGGGTTTGAACTCCAGGATCCACGATAGAAGGAGAAAACTGATTCACAAATCTTTTAGCCTCCAAATGAGTGCAGAGGCACACGTGTGCTCATATGTATACACTAATTCATAAATGTAGAAAGATGCACAACACGGTAGAAACAGAGCTAACACCACCGTTAAGTAGTTCTCTTACTTCATGGGAATGGGTATCCTGGGGAAACGGAATTGTCAAACTTGGTCTTTGAACAGATACGGTTGTCAGGTGGTGGGTGGAGGTGGATAAGACAAAGAATAGTTCTCAGAACAAGGCATTGTTCCTGTTGGCTCATGTTGTCTAGCCATGGTTTAGGTTTGCATTTCAGTTAATGCTGGCATATATTAGAGGGTAGGTCCCAGTGCCCAAAGGATTCAGAAGTAGCAAGACAAAGACTCTAAATGTCCTGCTAGCCTTTGGGGAGGGCTGTCTTTGAACTTTATAAATGCCTTAAAAGATAACAAATGGTTAAATGAACAGCCAGTGAATATGGCAGAACTGACAGAAAAGGTTCCTCTTGAACATAGAACTGTTAAGCTATGTCTGGATGGTGTGAGTTAATTTATGTTTCTTGGCTGAGTGTGGAAGGATAGAGCAGGCTAGGGAGAGATCTTCAGTGCCCTGTTGAGACTAGCATCCCGAGAGCCCCTGGCATAAGTGCGTCTTCCAGAGACTCCATAGGAACACATTTATTGAGCGGGGTACCCCTTCTTCCTCGTATGTTACTATATAGATCTGACAATGAATTTAGGAAGGCATACTTATGGTGGTCTGTTGCTTTGTGTTTCTTTGTAAGCTGAGCGCTGACAGAATTTAGAATTTAATTTTACCTTCACCAGTATGTCTATCTAGAGGCCTTCTGCCATTTTTGTCACCTATGAATTTTTTTTCTGCCAAAAAAGACAGGATTACAATTTTGTCTGACAGATTGAGATTGCATGGTGTATTCTCGGTTCTCAAAATGCTCATGTAGCCTGATGTTTCTGGTTGGTGAATATTCATGATGTGGGTGAAAGCACGGTACTTCCTGCGTAATCTCATTTACTCCTGCGTAAGTATGTGTATGCTTACAGGATCTAGAAGGAAACACTGGCTGCTTGTGTCCCTGCTTGTAACTGGGTGACTTAGTTCTTCAATTCTTGTGTTTTGTTTTCTGTAATGCACATATTAGAAAATAAAAGATTCTTTTAAAAGCTTAAAAAAATTCGATCATTTCTTCCTACCTATATTTTACTAATGGGATATATATCATGCTCATTAATGCTTATTTGATTACTAATCAATGAGAAACAAAACAAAACATTCAATAGTGTTCTAAAAATTGGGCCCATATGTAGTTATTATTCACACAAAGAAATGTGTAGTGTGTAGAGATGGCTAAGTAGAGTTTCTTCAGTGGCCCACCCACGACGGGCCATCTTCCTCTTGCCTACTTCCATCTACCACAAAAAGGTAAGGATGCAGATGCTCAGAAGACAAGGGAGAGATCTCTGGTTGTGCCTCTTTGAGCCCCATCATGGGATCCACATGGATTAACCTTGGCTGACGTTGACGAGGGGTGATGTTTTGAGGTTGCTCCTACCCCAAACACCTGACTCACCCCAAGGGAATGGTTTGCAAAAATTCTGATACGTGGGCCCGTTTTTGTTCTTTGAAAGCTTTTATTATCATTGAATAGATCTCTGATTTTGAAAGGGTCAGGGGTTTCTGATTTCTTTTTGTTTTCATGTTTTTTCCTCTCCCTGCCTCTGCAAAGAAGAAAACCAATAAATTTTAGGATTGTCTGTGTGTATATACTCTGTCATCCTTATGTAACTTGTTTTTGAAGAAAAGTATTTCCACTGTGGGTATGTCTTGCTGCAAATATTTGTTCATATTTCTATGAATTCAATACTATGTACTGTTGTATTATAGTAACTTTTATAAAGTAAACTATAAATATACTGACTTTTCTTACAAAAACAATTGGGCATATATATGTATATATATATAAGTTTCAACTACCCTGTATTTTATTTTGAAGGGAATATTTAAAATTGCTCTATATTTTGGATGTAGACAAAATTTATGGTTCTTTTGTTCTATATTTTACAAAGGATAAATGAAGTTAAAAATAACCTAATAAGCCACTGGATTTAATGACTGTGGACTTTCTTCTTCATCAAGAGCAAAAGCTGGAAAAATTATATTTTAGTTTGAAACATATTATTGTCTTTGAACTTACATAGTTTTCACTGTATTTACTCAATACTGTATTGCAACAGGCATGAGAACAGTCACAGGCATGACTGTGCGTGAAAATGAGCACAGTCATATTGCAGTTAAACCATATCAAGACATAAATGTTTTGCTATTAAAAACACTGCTTATGAAAATTTTTGATTTAGACAATATTTCATGGATCATGAGAATAAATATGTCATTTCTGGTTCCAGTAAGGGATAACATATAAACTACACTATGTACAATACAAGGATTTTGCTAGATACGTATTAATTATTAACTATTTCAGTATATATAGTGAAACTATTAATAATTAATTTTGGTGGCTTGAATAAGAACGGCTCACATAGGCTCATATAATTGAATACCTAGTCATTAGCACTATTCAAAAGTTGTGGCCTTGAGGTAGGTCTGGCCTTGTCAGAGACTATGTCACTGTGGGAGTGCTTTGAAGATTGGGAAGCACAAGCCATACAAATGCAGGCTCTTCCCTGCATTTCCGGATGAGCGACTTGCCTGAATGTTGCCATGCTGCCACAATGATGACGATGAACTGAACCCCTGAAACTGTAAGCGCGCCCCAACGGAATGCCTTCTTTGGTAAGAATTGACACGGCCTTAGTGTCTCTTCTCACCAACTGACCTCTCACTGAGACAGAAGTTGGTGCCAGGGAGATGGGTATTGCTACGAGAGACCTGACCATGCAACTTGTTGGCAGATCACGGGCTTTGGGGCTTCTGATTAGGAAGGCCACCGAATGCTCTGAGCAGGGCTTACCGGGCAAGACAAGTAGGAACTGGAAGAAGCAGAGAGCAATGTGGCTAGGCTCAAGGGGTTTCAGAGGAGAATACCAATTAAGGGCCTAGATCTGTTCTTGTGATATTTTGGCAAAGAATGTGGCTCCCTTCTACCCTTGCCCAATAAATCTTCCTGGGGCTAAATTACAGTTTTTGATTAATAGAATCGGCATGGGAGATTTCAAGTCATTGACTCTGTAATGTGGCTATTATCAGGGACTCTTATGCAGATCTATAATGAAAAGGAGCAAGCTGAACAAGGAAATGTTATGTTTGAGGAGAAAAGGAGCACCAGGCTTTCAAGGAGGGAACGAGATTAAAGAAAAGCAAGATGCTAAATGGAATAAAAAGAGTGGTGACCTCTGAGCAAGATCTTACTCAGCTGCACTTCAAACTTGTGAAAAGGAATTAAAGAAAAGCTTAAGTAACGAAGAAAAATACTGAAAACAGACATCCGATGTGGATGTCATTGAACAAGTGGGCCTTGTTCCAACCAGCCAGCAGCAGATATTGGTAGCTTCATCCACATGGCTCTGACTTTTAGAGTTAAGTATAGAAGAAAGGGTTAATACAATCCACATCCAGTGGTGTTCCTGCATGGAGGCCCAGAGAGCCATTCCATGAAGCTGTGAAGGTGAAGCTGGATTGCCTTGGAGGGGTCTCAAAGATGTAAGAGATGCCTAAATTTTAGGATACTTGCCAAGAAAAGCTGCCGAATAGGTATACAACCAGCCTATAAGAGAGAAGTATGTTACAGTCAACAGAGCTGAAGGGTGTTGGATATCTGAAGAGTGAACAGGTTTTACAATTTACCTTCTGGTTTTAGATTTTGTTTTGGCCCAGTATTTCATTATTCTGATCCCTTCTACCCCCTCCCCCCAGTTTAGGAATAGTAATGTGCATCCTGTGTCACTGTAATTTTGAAATATGTGATCCGTGTTTTTATTGTGATTTCAAAAGGCTCTACAATTAAGAGACCAGCTTGAGTCTCAGAGGAGGTTTTGAGCTTCAGACAGTACCAATATTCAACATATAATATCTCAGTCTCTTTGACAAGTATTTATACATTTTCCTATGCCTTAACTCTGGTAATACAGCTGGTTTCTATTTGTGTGAATTCAACACTTATGTTTCACATGCTGTTAAGATCATGTGGTACTTCTTTTTACATAGTGGTTTATGTGACTTAGTATGATCTCCTGCCAGTTAACTATAGTTAACTATAGTTTGGATTTTGAATGGCCAAGGCCTCTATGTTAAAAGCTTCCTCTTTGGGTTGTCCTCAAGAGGCAAGGTCTGAACCTAGTTAATTGATGACCACAAAGTAGACTTACGGCTGGAAACTAAATTGCTAAAGTCAGTAACCCAATGAAACAAAATTGTAAATAGGTGCAAGAGATGTTAATCTGTTGGTAAGGTCTTTGTTTAGCTTGCAGGAAGCTCTGGACTACATCCAAGTACAGCATAAAGCAAATTCACTGTCTATACCACAAAGTAGTAAAGTAGATTCACAAGTCAGAAGTTTAGGGTTGGCAGTGAGTTCAAGGACATCCTAGAAGAAATGAGACCCAGCACAATTCTACTTTTTTTTTCAGTCAAAGGGTCTGAATAGAGATTGTTGTTTAAAAGGAAGAGAAAATATTTCTTGATTGAAAAATTTCACTTACTCTTAGATGCTAACATCTATTCAGAACAACACAAAGAAGGGGTTTAATTAGATATCAAATCTGCACAAAATACTTGCCTTGAACTTCTGTTATTATGGACTGTTATTGGTATTTTTATAGTACAATAGCCATCTTGTCCTTTCTTAGAACAGTGTTTTAATTTCCCCCAAGTTTTATGAAGCCAGTACACTTTGTGCTGAGTTTAAGAGATGTTGAGGGAACTCAGAGGAAAGTTGCTGACACTGCAATCTGGTGATATTTGTGGTGTGCTGACAGCATGATTCACTCATTTAAGAACTGGCCAGTGGCTGCCTGCTGTTCTCCCTCCTGTCAGAAGATGTGTGGTGACTTTAAAAGATAAAATCTCCTTGATACAGCAACTTCAGGTACAGCTGCAGATCTGTTTTGACCTCTGCCTCTGGTTCTCTGAATTCTCTGTATATTACCCCTTTCACTCACATGTGTTTCATTCAACTTTGTAATATCTGCTCTCTCAACATGGAAAATTGATATTCCCTTTCTGAAGTTTGAGTATTTGGCTCCTTTTCATTTTGCCAATTCAACTCATCCAATCTGGTATTGGGACTTTCTCTATCTAGACTTTATAGAAAATTCACTTTTTGTCAGTATTGCTATTATAATGATTAGCTATTGTTAGTTTCATTTACTACATTTTGAATTTCTTTACCAATATTTTGAAATGTACTTCACTATTCAATACGTTATTTCAAGCATGAAACATCATTAGCATACAACAATTTTGTAGTCCTGGATTTGCATTAGTCAATCTTAAATTGCAAGCTGCAAAGTGTAAAAAGGAAAAGTTTTATAATTACACAAAACAGTTTCTGATAAAACAAGACCATGTTTTATAGAATTCTGAGGAATTTGAAAGTTCATACTATTCACAGACAAGTGTGTTCATCATTTTGACACTGCAATTCAATGGAGCTCTAAGTTCTACACTCAAAAAGCTTGCACTTTAGTTACAAAACAGATATAATAGAGATCCTACAATGACTTAAGGAAGCTTAGCATTTTGTATTATGTACTGCTGTACTCAGACCTATCCTGAGCCATATACAGCTTTGGATGATAGAGTGCATGTACCTCAAGTTAGAAAAACATGCTACCTTGCTTTTCTTTTCCAGAGTTGATCTTCCACAAATGTTATGGCACCAAAATTATAATCACTTACAAGAGTCCATTACTTCATAATTCAGGCTTTCATTGAAAATGTTTAGAAGTGATATTATGAGGAAAAATAAAAAGACTGTCACTATTGGCAATCTTAAAGTTTCTAATTCTACTATACAATACAACATGATTTGTATATGGGAATGAACAAAAGAAAACACATATTTTAAATGTCATACAAATACGTATGCGACATAATTTTGCCTGTTTAATCAAACTCTGTTTGAGATTATTTTAAAGTAAAACTGTACTAGCTCAACAGTATAATAAATGTTCTTTATTATAAAAAAATTTAAATTACAAGTATAATAATTTCCATGACAACAGTAGCTCATGTCCGCAGATGGGTATATCTAGGAACTCCTAAGTAGAAATATGCAGGCTCTCTCATAATCTATAGTACGTATGACCTGTTGGCCAGATCATTCAGTAACATTCTCATGGAGAGGTACTCTTTAAAACTCCAGTTTCATTGGTAGTAGAGAGAACACAAGCCTTCTCAGGACCGTTAAAGTGTTTTTGTATTTGTTGTTCTTCCTATGTTTCTACCTGGAGAAAGGAAGTGGGCCTGGTCTTTTGGGTTTATTAACAAAGGTATGGATTTAATGGATTTTTTCTTTTTTTTTTTTTTGCCATCATTTCGGATCAGGTTGCAGAACACCATGAATTTGATTCTTGCATTATTTTGAGAGCATGTCATCTTAACTCAAGATTCCCTTGAATTTACTGTGGTGCCAGGGTTTTCTCAAAGTTGTAGCAGTCTTCGTATTTACATTCTGATGTGCTGGCTGTTGGTATAATGTTCTGGTGGAATGTGTATACAGTTTACCCTTGTTCATTCAAATGATTATCTCTCCACCCCACTATCTGGTTTCAATGCAGACACTGCATTGTGATGTTTATGTTAAGCATCACCTGTCTCAAGTTTGTGTAATCACGGCACCATTTGTTCTGTAATTTCAATAAAACAACCAGCCAGTGCTATACAATGGAGAGAATATGGTGGGACATCCTAGTCCAGAGGGGAGGAGAAAGAGGCGAGTGGGAGGAGTCAGAGAGCAGGGATAGGCAGGAGAGGACTTGGAACCACAAAGAGAGATCAACCAGACCTAAGATATGTCTAAAAGCAAGTGTAATGTGGGAAACCTGAATATTAGGAAACAATGCTGGCTTGGAGGTTTAGGATGGAGTAACTCTTGTCCAGCATTGTGGTCTAGGTTAATTAAATAAATCCTAGTTTCTGTATGGTGATTTGGATATATGGCTGGTTTAGGAATAAACACTGTTTAACTAAAAGGTAAATCAATAATAAATATTAATAACGGACAACAGTTGGCTTTCCAAAAAAGAAGTGCTTTGCTTAGCTCTGCCTCATTTTATTTATTTTTTCATTGATTTATTTAGTTATTCACTTTACATCCCAATTGCAAGACCCTCCTACGGTGACTGTGGACCAGACCATGCCTCCAGAGAAACTGGCACAGAAATGCAGAGATGGAGCATGTTCAAACCCAGAAATCTCAAACTTGAGATTTAAAGTCTCATCCTGATTATGAAAGATATGGGACAAAGCTCTTTTCTGTTTCTCTGCCTGCCTCAGGAGCACGTGACACAACACCCAGGTGGCTGCAGGTAGTTAGTCACATGAGGTTGTCACCTGCTATCTTTATTCATGCAAATAGAGCGTCGTGTGTCCTGCAAAGGCAGGACCTAAGCCCCCTGCTCATATGTAGCAGATATGCAGCTTAGTCTTCAAGTGGTTCTCCTAACAAAGAAGGGACTTTATCTGGCTCAATTGCCTCTGGATCTCTTTCCCCTAGCTCGGGTGCCTTGTCTACCCTCAGTGGGAGAGAATGCACTTAGTCCTGCTGGAAGTCGATGTGCCAGGGAGGGTGAGTACCCATGTTGGTCTCCTGTTTTCTGAGAAAAAAAATAAAAAGGAGGGAGGAATTGGGACTTAGTGTCCAAAGTACCAGTCAGTTAGAGAATTCATCCTCAAAGCCTCTTCCCACTGGCCAAGGTTTGTAGTCCCTGGATCACAAGAAATAAAGCAATGAGTGCCATCTACTTCACTAAAGGACATTTGGGATGGCTGTTTATTCTGAGCTATAACAGTGGGAGAAAGAAGGGCTCCCCTTCTCTCAGAAGAAGTTATCGTTGGACTCCCAAGGACCCTAGTACAGGCCAGGCAGTTGGCGCAAAGATGTCTGGTCACTGCTAGAGCTCGCCCTGCAGCCTCAAGCTTTTGCTGTTTGCCTCTGCATGCTGTAGTGCAGATCTTTGGGAATGAGCTGTTGGCTGTTCCTGAAGCAACCATCTGACTTGCCTGAGCCAGGCCTGGCTCTCATTGTCACCTGACTTAGAGCCCTGAGCTTCCCACTGCCACCTGGCCTGGTGGCAGCCAGCACAGCTGAAAGAGCAGTAACACTTTTCCCCACACCCCTGGCTAGACCAAAGATCTTGTGACTGGAATCAACTTCCAAACTCACTAAGGAACCTGTGCTTCACCCTTTTCTGCCCAGAGATCAAGTGTGCTTGGACCTTCTTATGGAAAGGTATGCACTTTCAGATGAATGGAGTCTGAGCCTCCCAGAGAGTGCATAACCACACAATCCCTCCTTTCCTCCCAGTCCCAGTATCTATCCCCTCCCCCATCCCTCCCTCTTCTTTTTCTCAGAGAACAGAAGGCTTCCATGAGTACTAACCATCACTGGCACATCAAATATGAAATAAATAAATTATAAAAGTATAAATATTTTCAATAAAAAAGAAAATGTGATACATACATAGAATGAAATACTACTCAGCTATTAAAAAGAAAGACATCTTGAAATTTGAAAGGAAAATGATTGGACCTGAAAAAAAAAATCATTCTGAGTGAGGTAACCCAAGTCATAAAAACCAAGTGTGGTATGTACTCACTTATAAGTGGATTTTAGCCATAAATCATAAGATAACCATGCTCCAATCAACCAATCCAAAAAAAGGCAAATTACAAGGAGGACCCAAGAGAGGATGCTTGAATCACCATCAGAAAGAGAAATAAAATAGGCTTTGAAAGTGGAGTGAGGGAGGGAATAGGTAGGAGACAGGCTGGGGAGGTAAGTAGGGTGGGCATTAGGTGTAGGGGGAGTGTGGAAGTGAGAGTCTGGAGACAGAACACAAGTCAGAGGTGGAGGTCATCTTTGGGACTTTCCAGAGACCTGGTTTAGGGTAGGTTAGGTAAGTTTCTGGAGTCACACTAGCTGAGACTCCTAACAGTGGGGAATTGAAGTCTGAAGTGGCCACCTCCTGTAGCCAGGCAGGACTTCCAGGAGAGGAATAAGACACTATCCCAACCACAAAATCTTTGATTGATAATTTGTCCTAATGACAGGACACAAATAAGAAACAAAGATTGACGGAATGGCCAACCAAAGACTGGCTCTACTTGAGACCCATCCCATGGGGGAGAACCCAACCTGACACTGTTAATGTTACTCTGTTATGCTGATAGACAGGAACCTAGCATATCTTCTCCGAGAGGTTTCACCCAGAAACTGATGCAAACACATGTAGAGACATTAGACAGACATTTGCCAAACATTAGACAGAGCTTGGTAAGTCACATGTAAGAGTTGGGGGAAGTGACTGAGGGATCTGGAGGGGTCAAGGACTCCTACAGAGTCAACTAACCTGGGCCCATGGGGCTCACATAGATTGAACCACCAGCCAAAGAGCAGTCATTGACTGGTCCTAATCCCTCTGCACAGATGTAGCAGATTTGTAGGTTGGTCTTCATGTGGATTCCCCAACAACTAGAGCAGGGGCCCTCTCTGACTCATACCTACCTTTAGATTCTGTTTTCTAATTGTCTGGCCTCAGTGGGAGAGGATGTACCTATTTTCTGCAGCAACTTACTCCGCCAGGATAGGTTGGTATCCACAGGGAACGGTCCCCTTATCTGAGGAGGGAGGGCCTATCATCAGGGCGCAAAGTGAATAGACAAATTAATTAATTAATTAATTAATTATATTATATTATTTTATATAATAATTATAATTATAATAATTAATTAATTATAATTAAAAAAGAATCCATAATCAGCCTTGTATAATCAACCATAGACATTGCTTATGATAAAAATTAGTTTAAATATATTAAATATGTAATTTTAGCTTTTTTTTTTTACAAAACCACAGATCGGGTACATTCTTGTATTTTCAAATTCCTTTACAGATAAGAAGATACAACTTGTTTATGCTGACCATAGTATGATAAGCATACTATAAATAACTTGTGCGAAGTATGTATTCGTAATTTAAAAACCTAAGTAATTAACTGAAAATCTAAACTATGTTTTTAAACATCCTTTAACTTTGAAACACATTACCATTATTCCAATGAGGATAAATTTCTATTAACATTCTAGCTCACTTCAGTCCCTGTAATGAGACTAAAATAGCTGCCAGATTGCAGTTCTGGAATTAATGGTAATTAAATTTAATACAAAATGTATTTCCATATTTTTGTATTGCTCAAATGATTCAATCTCAGATGTAGTATGATTCTTTTTAGAGATGACTACTTCTATTTAATCTCTTACCCCATTTTAATTTGAATTTCATATTGTTCCTGACTGTTTAATGAATATTTGGGGAAATGGCCATAGTGTTATTAATTATAGTAGATACTGTGGAAAATTAATCCTTTTGGACCTAAAGTCAGCTAATTAATCAATTTTTGATGAAACTGGAATTAAACACAGATAGCTCACCTCTTCCTTCCTTCATTTCAGTTGTTCCCTCGATTCAGTCAAACCACCTCAGGAAGACATTGCTGGAAAATCAATCCTAAGGTATTTTGGACATTATCCAGATGTTAATAGATGGGTAATCTTTTCTGTTAGGTTGCTTTCATATTGATTTCTCAAAATGAAGATTTTTTTAGTTTTAGTTATTAAAAAGTAGAAGAGTCATTATCATTTATAATTTATATTTAAGTAATTTGTAATTATCTATTAATAGCAGGCTCATGTAATCACACATAAAATGTTGGCATGCCATTCCAAATAATAAATTTAAAAAACAGAGACAGAAAGTAAATTCTCAAATGTTTATTATCAAAAACATTGCAAGCTATATAAGATATAATATATTTGAGTAATTGACCAGTGAGGACAGTATTAATATTATCAGTTCAATGTTCTCAATAATTTTCAAATAAAGTACTATGAGAGGTAGTTTTATTTGTTGTACATAATTTCATGAAATATCTTAACTTGATAAATGACTGAAAAGTTAAAAGAAGATATGATACTAAATGATGACATGACATGATTCATTTTAGTTAGTAAATAAAAGTTTAAAAATTCCTTTATATTTTTATTCTGCTGGAAATAATTTGAGATATTATAACATTTAAGAAGTGGCATGCTCAAATAAGAAAACTAACTGAAAATATTGGCTGCAATGCATATTTGATTCCACATAATGAATTTATTTATCTGAGCATATTACATCAAAATTTGTAATTGTTGACAACATATCTCCAAAAAGAATTGAAAATGGATTTTTCTGTACACCTCAAATGGTTCCCCAAATTTCCAATTATCCTTGAGAAGTGCACGAAAACCCAAATAACAAAACGCAACATTGATTGCAAACAATTTTAATTCTAAGCTCCTATAACAGAATATTGTTCAAAATGCAATTCATGAAAATGTAATTTCATTGCTCAAAGATCTGGATGAAGAAGAATCCAACTTCCAGGCATTGACAGATTTATATTGATCAGGGGCTTGACCACATCCGAAATTGTGTCTTGAATGCTGAATTCCTAAGAAGCTCTGCTTCACAGATGAGCAACTAACAGCAGGATGGATATATTGTGACATAACATACCTTAGTACTTATATTCTCCCAAAACTTGGCAAGTAAGTTTTGACATTTTGACATTTTGATAGAAAGAAAGAAAAATATCTAAAATGTAGCAAATAAAATTCTTTGTGGACTGATTACTGAACTTTGTCCTAGTTCATTTTTGTCAATATGATACAAACCTAGACACATCTAGGAAGGAATCTTATTAGGACAATGCCTCCATAATATTGACATTTAGGCAGAACTGTAGGGTATTGTCTTAAATGATAATCGATGTGGGAAGACCAACCCTATGGTAGTCGGTGCCACCCTTAAGCAGGTGGTCTTGGGTTTTTTGAGGAAGCAGGCTGAGCAAGACCTGAGAAGATCAATGAGAAAACTTCCTCTCTGGTCTTCACCATGAGTCCCACCTTCAGCCTGCATCCTTGAGTTCCTGCCCTGACTTTTGGTTCATGTGAGCAGGAGAGATAAGGTAAAATAAACTTTTCTTCCTTAAGTTGTTTTGGTCATGTTATTTTATCACAATAATTGAAATTCTAAGACAAACTTGTGTAATATTCTACTGATAAGTATGTGACATTTCTGAGACTATGTGTCAAGGGCTAGCTGTAAGTCAAATCCCACCACATATGAGACAGCTAGGCAGATGTCTGAATTAAAGCAGTCTCGAATTTCAGGATTTCCAAGAGTATGTGTGAGATCATGTAAGAAACAGAAAGAACAAAAATGCTAAAACCCACGCTATTTCATAACATATGATTTCATTTACAAAGATAAACCATTGGACACGATTTTTCTTGAACCGTATTAATGTAGCTTGAATTTTTGCCAGGTATCAAGTAACTATGTCTTTTCATTTTCTTAAGAAATGATTACTATTCTAGATATTAAATACTTTGAAGGTAACAAAAAAATGTGATATGAATTAATTATCATGGTTTGTATTTGAAGGAAACTAACATAAGTCTCCTAATTACAGACTTGTAGGATTAAATCATAATCTATGGTACCAGGCATCCTCTAACTTTCTTTTTCTGACACCAGACATAAGAACCAAGTTACTGAGGAATCCACATACAGTGTATTGCACCATTGGGCTCTAGATTGCCTTGATTAGAAAGAATTATTTTCTAAATATTCTTACATATTATAGTCAGCTTTATCCTTAACTCCATACTTTTTATAGCACATTCACTTTCTTCTTTTACTCAGGCCTCACCCTCTCTTCAAAATCTGTGTTTTCCAGCAGGGTCCTGTTTTGCTTCCATTTCAACTCTCAAACAACAATAATTGGCTAAGCTGAATTTAGAATTTTTTCTTTACTATCATTAAAATCACCTTTCTTACTTTAAAACTTGAATGTGTAACAAATGTTGACATTCAAATTTCAGAAGAATGTAAACATGTTCTTTAAAAATTACTGTTCTTCAATCAACCAGAAAGGTTTCTACTTTATCGTAATTTTAATGAATGTGTCTCATGCATGTTCCATAAAATTCAGGCAGTTTAAGCAGAGAGAAAACAGTAGTTAAATATACTCCAGCTTTGTACTTCAACTAACTCTTCACCTTTTTATGGCCCATGTTTAATTTATAATTTAGAGGATCTGTTTTCTGGTTGCAGAAATCGTGGTTTTCCTTCTTTAATGCCTCAGTTCTCAAATGTGTTTGGTATAAAGAGCAGATGGAACCTTGTACAGAGGAAGTGCAAATGCCTGTTAATCTAATTGCTATATCTGCAAAATTCATTTGCTACCAGGCTTGCTCTGAGGTCAGACCTCTGTGGAGGAAACAGTCTTTTGTGCTTTAGTATCTATCTCATGGGCCTGTATCAGAAAGGCATCATTGGTTACACTTTCCAGATTAGTATCATTAGTACTAACTTTATTTTTCTTTTTTTTAACTCTTATCTATTCTTTCTTTCTTTCTTTATTTATTAAAATTTATTCACTTTGTATCCCCGCTGTAGCCTCATCCCCCATCCCGTCCCAGTCCCACCCACTCTCCCTCTTCTCCCCTATGTTCTTTCCCTAGTCCACTGATAGGGGAGGACCTTCTTCTGTTCTATCTGACCCTAGCCTATCAGGTCTCATCAAGGCTGGCTGCATCATCTCCCTTTGTGGCATGGAAAGGCTGTATACCCCAGGAGGAGATGATCAAACAACAGGCCATTGAGTTCATGTCAGAGACAGTACCTGTTCCGCTTACTAGGAAACCCACTAGTAACCTGGGAAGCCTATTATTTTTGATATCATCCATCCCATATTTTCTCACCTGTATGTCTTGTGCTTTAAATATTTCATTGACCTATACTACTGATGATGTGCTTTCATCTCCTTCCTTCTATTTTATATAGCATTTTTGCTCAAAAAGATTGTTGTTCTCCAAGCTGTAACATGTGCTTCATATGTCCATTATGAACCAGTTTTCTTACAAGCGTTTTTGACAATGCTGAAGACTTAATAGCTTCCATTTTGCCTTCTCTGGTATAAGTAGCCCCTATTCTCATCTGATCTTGTGAGCGTGGTAGAAGATGGTAAAGATTTTCTGAAGATTTTCACTGAAGATTTTCTGGCTATCTGTGTTGTACTTTTTGTTTTGTGACTTCTCATTTACAACTTTGTTTTTCTTTTAAGTTTATATTCAGTCCATAAAATGTATTCCATATCTATTTGCTAAAGTTATTCTATAAAAAAATAAATAATATATACTGTCAAAATAATATATATATTTTATAATAATATTTATTGTAGTATAATCATAAAATAAGTACAGTGTTGTATAGATAATTATATTTTGTGAAACTATCCATGATTCCTTCAACATTTTTTATAGTATCTACCAAAAGTATTCAGACTATAGTACTCTGATAAAATTGGTTATTATTTTTTGAAGCCAGAGTTATAGGAAAGAAAATATGTAGAATAACTTCAGAGTCATCAGTTCAATGTTCCTGTATTCTACTCTGTGTGTGTGTGTTTGTAAGACAATGACAGAGAGAGAGACATACAGACAGACACAGACTCACAAAGAGAGACTTTCTTTGATATTGGCTTAAAAAATCATAAAATAATTAGAAAATGTTATCAAACAAATATTTACAGCATGCCAATATTCCTTACTGAAGAGTTAATTTAGACTAATATTTTGCCATTTTAAAAACATTGCATACATTCTTTGTTACAACTTCATTTTCTAAGTGAGAAGGCGAAGTGAGGGTTGTACATAAATGAGCTATCTCAGCAGTTAATAAAACCAGAGAGAGTATACAGTGAGCATGAGGTCTTAGGTTTCATACAAGGAGCAGTGATGAAAACAAATAAACAGGAACACACAAGCAAACAAAATAAAACCCTAACCAAAAAAAAAAACAAATAAATAAAACAGCAGGGAGTAATCATTTAATCATTTCATTTCAAACTTCTTCCATTTCCTTCACATTGCATGGTAATCATAAGCATTTTTCCACACAGTATTTCATTTTATTTTCATAGCAATCCTGTAAGATGTTTCATATTGTTTCAACTGAGAAGAGAAAGCTAGCAATATTAAGAAGCTTTATGTCAACTTGACTCAAGCTAGAGGTATCTGAAAGGAGAAAACTTCATTTGGGAAAATGCCTCCATAAGGTCAAGCTGCAAAGCTTTTTCTTAATTAGTGATTGATGGAGAAGGGCCCAGCCAATTTTGGGTGGTGCTTTCCTTGGCTCATGGTCCTGGTTTCCATAGAGAAGGCAGGCTGAGCAAGCCATGGAGAGCATGTCAGTAAGCAGCATCCCTCCATGGTCCCTGCCTCTGCTCCAGTCTCCAGCTTCCACATCTGCTTATGTTCCCGTCCTTGTTTACTTCAAGGATGAACAGCAATATAGCAGTGTAAGCTAAATAAAATCTTTCCTCCTCAACTTTGACTTTGGTCAATACTAACCCTAATTAAGACGATGTTAAAGGATTGAGTCTAAATTAAATTTCTGTCTTTATATGTACATCTACCAGTGATTTGTGTCTAGATATATAATTGACTTGCTTCATGATTTGAAAAGTTTTATATAGAGAATGTAAGAGTAAATCTCAAATATATTGTTTAAGGAAATTCTGTGTACTGTGCGCAATTATTTTCTTCAAATATACCTAGTCCTTTTATACTTTAAATTTGAAATATTTTAGATCTCCCTGTCCCTCGTTACCTCCCTCCTCCCCTCCCTCTTTCTCTTCTGCTCTCCCTCCTGTGTGTGTAGTGGGGGAGGTCTGGGTCTGGATTGGAGTCTGGCTCTGTGTGTTCTCATGACATGGCATATATATGCCGGTCAGAGGACAACATTCCTGAGTCAGTTCTTTCCTTTCCTCTTCTGGCTCACAGTGACTGAACTCAAGTCACCAAGTTTTGTGGCAGGAATGTATACCACTAAGCCCATATTTTGACTTTTTAATGCATTTAAATTAACTTAATTAATCAGAAAGTAAAACTACATGTGGTTATGATATTTTATTAGTTACATTTTTATCTAATTAAAAAACATTTTGCCATACAATTGTTTGCAAATGACATGATGTCAGTTTATAAACAGCTGAGTAATATTCCATTGTGTAAATACACCAGATTTCCTTTATCCATTCTTTTGTTGATCAAAATCTGGGTTGTTTTCAATTTCAGGCTACTAGGAGTAAAGCAGCAATGAGCAGAGTTGAGCAAATGTTTTTGTGGCAGTATGAAGTGTCATTGGGTATATGTTCAACAGTAGTATATTTGGCTCTTGAAATAAATCTAGTCCAGTTTTTTTATGAACAAACATAATGATTTCCATAGTAGTTATATAAGTTTGTACTTCCACCAGCAACTGAGGAATATTCTCCTTGCTCCCTACCCTCACTAGCATGAGCTGTCACTTGTATACTTAGCTATTCTGATAGGTGAAAGATAAAATCTCAAAGAAGTTTTGATTTGTATTCCGCTGATGAATAAGTATGTTGAATCTGGAAATATTTGGGAGAGTAGAAAATTATGATCAAAACGTATTTGAATTTAATTTTTTACATGATTAACAAGAAAGAAAAATATTCCTTTTAAAAAGGAAACAGGGGGGCGGGGCAAGATGGCAGCGCCGGGAGGACTCTCATTCTGAGGAGCAGCACAGCAGGATTGGCACAGCGACCAGCAATCAGAACTCGCGGCCATAAAACACAAGTGGTTGTGTTTCTCAGGTGAGAGGATACCCCACGGTGGGGGATTCGATCAGCTTTAACTCACCCGGCAAAACCGCGGAAGAGATCCCCGTTCCGCCAGGCGCTTGGTCGCCAGCCCAGAGCTACCCGCCAGCGCGATCTGGTCACGGTCCCAGACTGAACTGTGGGCCCACAACACCATAGACTGGATTTCCCAGTCGAGAGATAACCCCACGGAGCAGGAAACAATTGGGACCGACCCCAGGTTACCCAGACATCCCCTGGAAAAGACTCGGGTTCCGCGGGTGCCCCAGGAGCCAGCCCGGACCCAGAGCCGGGAGGGACAAAGGCGCCTGCCTGCACAGAGCCCTGCCTGCGCGCGTGATTCGCCGCCTCAGATAGAACTGTGGGCACCAGGGCAACAGGGCACCAGACTGCGTGTCTCTGGCAGGAGGAAACCCCCAGCGGAGGGGGTCAGCAGCTCTAACGCTTAGGACACCCAGCACCAAAACACTTCCTGGACTCACGCAGACTCTAGTGCAGGCAGAAGCGCTGTGCTCTGCCGCCATTGTTGCGTTCCCCTGGGGCACTGGGACACACAGCTGCATCCTCGGACCTGCAGGAGTCGAAGAGCCATTACAGCAGCCCTCAGATACTGTGCCAGGGATCGGCCAGTTGTCCCTGGCTGGACTGCCAAAAGTGTAGGAATCCCTGATCCTTCAGGGGGGCTGCACCCACAGCGTCTGGACCAGAGCAGTGCCTGTAGCCGCCATCCCAGACAGAGACACACAGCTTCTGGTCCAGAGTGAGGCACCCAGCCTCCAGACCAGAACAGTGCCCCCAGGTGCCAAATCAACCTAGGTGCACATTCTCCAGGTCCAGAGCAGAGCAATCAGCCTTTGGCCCAGAGACTTGCTGAGTGCACCTCCCACTTTCTCAGACAGAACTGTGTGCCCCAGGATAACAGACTGAGTTTCCCTGTTGGGAGAAAACCCCATAGCTAGGGAATCAGCAGTTTCTTCAAGAGGACTGTACATGGAAATTTAGTGAGCAGCAGCACACTAAATTTATAACAAGAAACCCAGCAGTGGGGCAGCTGTCTTGAGAAATTTTATGGGTAAGAGGAGATCCCCCCCCTGCCTAACATAGACCACAGCTACTACTCAGGGCTATAAACCTGAGGTGAGCAGTGGCATCTCCGGAGAAACACTGGCCATACAGTGACCATAACCAAAAATCAGAGAAGGACTCCTTCAGGAAAAATCATCTTCCGGCCAAGGGGATACTCCCTACCTCAGGACTCCAGGAAGCACAGAAACTAACAGCCAAAACCTAAATCAGCCCAATGGGTAGAGGTCAGCGTAAAGGCTCAACCAACAAAAGACAGAGCAATATGGCATCTCCAGAACCCAGCCATCCAGGGGCGAACAGCCCTGAACAATGCAGCATAATAGAAAATCAAGAAGAGGACCTTACATCTATGTTGATGAAGAGGATAATAGAGGAGACAAATAAAATACGTAAAGAATTAGAGGAAGATAAAACCAAACAGATCATGGCTATCCGTAAAGAAATGGAAGAAGATAAAGACAAGCAAATTAGGGCCATCCGTGAAGAAATACGGGAAGATGCAGCCAAACAGCTTGTGGCCTTCAGAGAAGAAATAATTAAATCATTGAAAGAAATCAAAGAGACAGAGTTGAAGGAACTAAAAGAAAAAGAGGAAAATACAAGCAGACAGGTGAAGGAAGTAAACAAAACAACTCAAGACCTGAAGATAGAACTAGAAAAATTAAAGAAAACACAAATGGAGGAAATAATGGAGAGGAAGAATTTAGGGAAGAAAACAGGAACTACAGAGGTAAGCATAACCAACAGAATACAAGAAATGGAAGAAAGAATCTCAGGTGTAGAAGATACAATGGAAGAAATCGATGTATCTGTCAAAGAAAATGTGAAATCCAAAAAATTCCTGACACAGACCGTCCAAGAAATCCAAGACAATATGAAAAGACAAAATTTGAGAATAATAGGAATAGAGGAAAAAGAAGACTCCCTTCTCCAAGGCCCAGAAAATATTTTCAACAAAATCATTGAAGAAAATTTCCCCAAGTTAAAGGAGAAGCCAATAAGGATACATGAGGCCTACAGAACACCCAACAAATTTGACCAGAAAAGAAAATCCTCCCGCCACATAATAATCAAAACAGGAAGTATACAGAACAAAGAAAAAATACTAAAAGCTGCAAGGGAAAAAGGCCAAGTAACATATAATGGCAAACCCATTAGAATCACACCTGACTTTTCAACAGAAACTATGAAAGCCAGAAGGGCCTGGACAGATATCATGCAGACCCTAAGAGAACACAGATGTCAACCCAGGCTACTATACCCTGCAAAACTCTCAGTCCTCATAGACGGAGAAAACAAGATATTCAATGAAAAAAACAAATTTCAACAATACCTACACACAAATCCAGCATTACAGAAGACACTGGAAGGGAAAATACAACCCAAGAAAATTAGCTTCTGTCAAGAAAACACAGGAAATAATTAACCTTACTACAGCAAAACAAAAAGCAACCAAGCACACAAACTTATGAACACAGCCAACATCAAAATCAAAGGATCTAACAGCCACTGGTCATTAATCTCTCTCAACATCAATGGACTCAACTCTCCAGTAAAAAGACACAGATTAACAGAATGGATACGTAAACAAAACCCAGCAATCTGTTGCATACAAGAAACACACCTAAGACACAAAGATAGACATTACCTGAGGGTAAAAGGTTGGAAGATGACTTTCCAAGCAAATGGACCCAAGAAACAAGCAGGAGTAGCCATTCTAATATCTGATAAAATAGACTTTCAACCAAAAATAATAAAAAGAGATGAGGAAGGACACTTCATACTCATCAAGGGAAAATTCCACCAGGAAGACATCACAATCCTGAACATCTATGCCCCAAATACAAGAGCACCCACATTTGTAAAAGAAACATTGATAAAATTTAAACCACATATAGATCCCCACACATTAATAGTGGGAGACTTCAACACCCCACTCTCAACAAAGGACAGGTCAACAAAACAGAAATTAAACAAAGAAACAATATCTCTGACAGAGGTCATGAATCAAATGGACCTCACAGACATCTACAGAACTTTACACCCAAACACAAAAGAATTTACCTTCTTCTCAGCACCTCATGGAACCTTCTCCAAAATAGACCATATAGTTGGTCACAAAGCAAGCCTCAACAGATACAAGAAGACTGAAATAATCCCTTGTATCCTGTCTGATCACCATGGAATAAAGCTGGACTTCAACAACAACAGAAATAGCAAAAAGCCTACACACTCATGGAAACTGAACAACTTGTTACTAAATGACAGCTGGGTCAGGGAAGAAATAAAGAAAGAAATTAAAGCCTTTCTAGAACTCAATGAAAATGAAGACACAACATGCCCTAACTTGTGGGACACAATGAAAGCAGTGCTAAGAGGAAAGTTCATAGCACTAAGTGCCTTCAAGAAGAAATTCGAGACAGCTCATTCAAGCAACTTAATGGCCCACTTAAAAACCCTAGAAAAAGAAGAAGCAGACACACCAAAAAGGAGTAGACGGCTGGAAATAATCAAACTCAGGGCTGAAATCAATCAATTAGAAACAAATAAAACAATTCAAAGAATCAATGAAACCAAGAGCTGGTTCTTTGAGAAAATCAACAAGATCGACAAACCCTTAGCCAAGCTAACTAAAAGGCAGAGAGACACCACCCAAATCAACAAAATCAGAAATGAAAAGGGGGACATAACTACAGACACTGAGGAAATCCAAACAATCATTAGGACTTACTTCAAAAGTCTATATGCCACAAAATTTGAAAATCTAAATGAAATGGACAATTTTCTTGATCGATTTGACTCACCAAAGCTGAATCAGGACCAGGTAAATCAACTAAATAGTCCTATATCCCCCAAAGAAATAGAAGCAGTCATCAAAAGTCTCCCATCCAAAAAAAGCCCAGGACCAGATGGCTTCAGTGCAGAATTCTACCAGACCTTCAAAGAAGAGCTAACTCCAATTCTCTTCAAACTATTCCACAAAATAGAAACAGAAGGAACATTACCAAACTCATTCTATGAAGCCACAATCACCTTGGTACCTAAACCTCACAAAGACTCAACAAAGAAAGAGAATTTCAGGCCAATCTCCCTTATGAACATTGATGCAAAAATACTTAACAAAATACTTGCAAACCGGATCCAAGAACACATCAAAGATATTATCCACTATGACCAAGTAGGCTTCATCCCAGGTATGCAGGGGTGGTTCAATATACGGAAATCCATCAATGTGATCCACCATATTAACAAACTGAAAGAAAAAAACCACATGATAATCTCCCTAGATGCTGAAAAAGCATTTGACAAAATCCAACATCCATTCATGTTTAAAGTACTGGAGAGCTCAGGGATACAAGGCACATATCTAAACATAGTAAAGGCGATATACAGCAAGCCTATAGCCAACATCAAACTGAACGGAGAGAAACTTAAAGCAATCCCACTGAAATCAGGGACAAGACAAGGCTGCCCACTGTCTCCATATCTCTTCAACATAGTGCTGGAAGTCCTTGCTAGAGCAATAAGACAGTCGAAGGAGATCAAGGGGATACAGATGGGAAAAGAAGAAGTCAAATTATCACTATTTGCAGATGATATGATAGTATATATGAGTGACCCCAAAAACTCTACCAGGGAACTCCTACAGCTGATAAACACCTTCAGCAAAGTGGCCGGATATAAAATTAACTCAAAAAAATCAGTAGCACTCCTGTATACAAAAGACAAAAGGGCTGAGAAAGAAATTAGAGAAACAACACCATTCACAATAGCCACAAATGACATAAAGTACCTTGGCGTAACCCTAACCAAGGAAGTCAAAGACTTGTATGAAAAAAATTTCAAGTCTCTGAAGAAAGAATTAGAGGAAGATATGAGAAGATGGAAAGATCTCCCATGCTCATGGCTTGGCAGGATTAACATAGTAAAAATGGCCATCTTACCAAAAGCAATCTACAGATTTAATGCAATTCCCATCAAATTGCCAACACAATTCTTTACAGACCTGGAAAGAAAAATTCTCAACTTTGTATGGAATAACAAGAAACCGAGAATTGCTAAAACAATCCTCTACAATAAAAGATCTTCTGGAGGTATCTCCATCCCTGATCTCAAGCTGTACTATAGAGCAACAGTTATAAAAACTGCATGGTACTGGCATAGAAACAGAATGGTGGATCAATGGAATCGAACAGAAGACCCAGAAATAAACCCCACACTTACGGACACCTGATTTTTGACAAAGATGCCAAAACCATACAATGGAAAAAAGATAGCATCTTCAACAAATGGTGCTGGTCCAACTGGATGTCTACATGTAGAAAAATGAAAATAGATCCATACTTATCACCCTGCACAAAACTGAAGTCCAAGTGGATCAAAGACCTCAACATAAAACCAGACACATTAAATCGGCTAGAAAAAAAAGTGGGGAATACCCTAGAACTCATTGGTACAGGAGAAAACTTCCTGAACAGAGCACCAACAGCACAGGCTCTAAGAGCAACAATCAATAAATGGGACCTCATGAAATTGAAAAGCTTCTGTAAAGCAAAGGACACCGTCATCAAAACAAAGCGACTGCCTACAGATTGGGAAAGAATCATCACCAACCCTTTATCTGACAGAGGACTCATATCCAATATATATAAAGAACTAAACAAGCTGAAAAGCAACAAACCAAGTAATCCACTTAAAAAATGGGGAACAGAGCTAAAGAGAGAATTCTCTGCAGAGGAATATCGAATGGCAGAGAAGCACTTA
>NW_026585504.1:43529970-43530333 GCF_907164565.1 Psammomys obesus | reverse complement strand
GACAAACCCTTAGCCAAGCTAACTAAAAGGCAGAGAGACACCACCCAAATCAACAAAATCAGAAATGAAAAGGGGGACATAACTACAGACACTGAGGAAATCCAAACAATCATTAGGACTTACTTCAAAAGTCTATACTCAACAAAATTTGAAAATCTAAATGAAATGGACAATTTTCTTGATCGATTTGACTTACCAAAGCTGAATCAGGACCAGGTAAATCAATTAAATAGTCCTATATCCCCCAAAGAAATAGAAGCAGTCATCAAAAGTCTCCCATCCAAAAAAAGCCCAGGACCAGATGGCTTCAGCGCAGAATTCTACCAGACCTTCAAAGAAGAGCTAACTCCAATTCTCTTCAAA
>NW_026585504.1:43423854-43529870 GCF_907164565.1 Psammomys obesus | reverse complement strand
ATCAAAAGTCTCCCATCCAAAAAAAGCCCAGGACCAGATGGCTTCAGTGCAGAATTCTACCAGACCTTCAAAGAAGAGCTAACTCCAATTCTCTTCAAACTATTCCACAAAATAGAAACAGAAGGAACATTACCAAACTCATTCTATGAAGCCACAATCACCTTGGTACCTAAACCTCACAAAGACTCAACAAAGAAAGAGAATTTCAGGCCAATCTCCCTTATGAACATTGATGCAAAAATACTTAACAAAATACTTGCAAACCGGATCCAAGAACACATCAAAGATATTATCCACTATGACCAAGTAGGCTTCATCCCAGGTATGCAGGGGTGGTTCAATATACGGAAATCCATCAATGTGATCCACCATATTAACAAACTGAAAGAAAAAAACCACATGATAATCTCCCTAGATGCTGAAAAAGCATTTGACAAAATCCAACATCCATTCATGTTTAAAGTACTGGAGAGCTCAGGGATACAAGGCACATATCTAAACATAGTAAAGGCGATATACAGCAAGCCTATAGCCAACATCAAACTGAACGGAGAGAAACTTAAAGCAATCCCACTGAAATCAGGGACAAGACAAGGCTGCCCACTGTCTCCATATCTCTTCAACATAGTGCTGGAAGTCCTTGCTAGAGCAATAAGACAGTCGAAGGAGATCAAGGGGATACAGATGGGAAAAGAAGAAGTCAAATTATCACTATTTGCAGATGATATGATAGTATATATGAGTGACCCCAAAAACTCTACCAGGGAACTCCTACAGCTGATAAACACCTTCAGCAAAGTGGCCGGATATAAAATTAACTCAAAAAAATCAGTAGCACTCCTGTATACAAAAGACAAAAGGGCTGAGAAAGAAATTAGAGAAACAACACCATTCACAATAGCCACAAATGACATAAAGTACCTTGGCGTAACCCTAACCAAGGAAGTCAAAGACTTGTATGAAAAAAATTTCAAGTCTCTGAAGAAAGAATTAGAGGAAGATATGAGAAGATGGAAAGATCTCCCATGCTCATGGCTTGGCAGGATTAACATAGTAAAAATGGCCATCTTACCAAAAAGCAATCTACAGATTTAATGCAATTCCCATCAAATTGCCAACACAATTCTTTACAGACCTGGAAAGAAAAATTCTCAACTTTGTATGGAATAACAAGAAACCGAGAATTGCTAAAACAATCCTCTACAATAAAAGATCTTCTGGAGGTATCTCCATCCCTGATCTCAAGCTGTACTATAGAGCAACAGTTATAAAAACTGCATGGTACTGGCATAGAAACAGAATGGTGGATCAATGGAATCGAACAGAAGACCCAGAAATAAACCCCACACTTACGGACACCTGATTTTTGACAAAGATGCCAAAACCATACAATGGAAAAAAGATAGCATCTTCAACAAATGGTGCTGGTCCAACTGGATGTCTACATGTAGAAAAATGAAAATAGATCCATACTTATCACCCTGCACAAAACTGAAGTCCAAGTGGATCAAAGACCTCAACATAAAACCAGACACATTAAATCGGCTAGAAAAAAAAGTGGGGAATACCCTAGAACTCATTGGTACAGGAGAAAACTTCCTGAACAGAGCACCAACAGCACAGGCTCTAAGAGCAACAATCAATAAATGGGACCTCATGAAATTGAAAAGCTTCTGTAAAGCAAAGGACACCGTCATCAAAACAAAGCGACTGCCTACAGATTGGGAAAGAATCATCACCAACCCTTTATCTGACAGAGGACTCATATCCAATATATATAAAGAACTAAACAAGCTGAAAAGCAACAAACCAAGTAATCCACTTAAAAAATGGGGAACAGAGCTAAAGAGAGAATTCTCTGCAGAGGAATATCGAATGGCAGAGAAGCACTTAAAGAAATGCTCAACCTCATTAGCCATTAGGGAAATGCAAATCAAAACAACCCTGAGATTTCACCTTATACCCATCAGAATGGCCAAGATGAAAATCTCAAGGGACAACACATGCTGGAGAGGTTGTGGAGAAAGGGGAACGCTTCTCCACTGCTGGTGGGAATGTAAACTGGTACAACCACTCTGGAAATCAATCTGGCGCTTTCTCAGACAACTAGGAATAGCGCTTCCTCAAGATCCAGCCATACCACTCCTAGGCATATACCCAAAAGAGGCGCAAGTACACAACAAGGACATTTGTTCAACCATGTTTGTAGCAGCTTTATTTGTAATAGCCAGAAGCTGGAAACAACCCAGATGCCCCTCAACTGAAGAATGGATGCAGAAACTGTGGTACATCTATACAATGGAGTATTACTCAGCAATGAAAAATAAGGAAATCATGAAATTTGCAGGTAAATGGTGGGACCTGGAAAGGATCATCCTGAGTGAGTTGACCCAGAAGCAAAAAGACACTCACGGTATATACTCACTCATATAAACATACAATATAGAATAAACCCACTAAAAGCTGTACATCTAAACAAACTAAGCAAAAGAGAGGACCCTAACTAAAATGTTCAATCCCCATCCTGAAAGGCAAAGAGGATGTACATCAGAAGAAAACGAAAATAGGAAACAACCTCGGAACCCGCTACAGAGGGCCTCTGAAAGCCAGAAGAAAACAGGAAACCACCTTGAAACCTGCCACAGAGGGCCTCTGAAAGCTTCTGCAGTATAGACTGTCAAAGCAGATGCTGAGCCTGATGGCCAACTGATGGGCAGAGTGAATGGAATTTTATGTAAGAAGTGGGAAATAGTAAGAGCTGGAGGGAACGGGAACTCCACAAGCAGAGCAACAGAACAAGATAATTTGAACACAGGGAACTTCCCAGAGACTCCTACTCCAACCAAGGACTATTTGTGGAGATGACCTGGAACCCCTGCACAGGTGTAGCCCATGGCAGTTCAGTGTCCAAGTGGGTTACCTAGTAATGGGAAGAGGGACTGCCTCTGACATAATCTGATTGGCCTGCTCTTTGATCACTTCCCCCTGGGGGGGGAGCAGCCTTACCAGGCCACAGTAGAGGACAATGCAGCCACTTTTGATGAGAACTGATAGACTAAGATCAGAAAGAAGGAGAGGAGGACCTCCCCTATCAGTGGACTTGGGGAGTGGCATGCATGCAGAAAGGGGAGGGAGGGTGGGATTGGCAGGGGAGGAGGGAGGGGCTTATGGGGGGATACAAAATGAATAAAGTGTAATTAATAAAAAATAAATAAAAGATTTAAAAAAAAAAAAGGAAACAAACTTTTTGACAACATATATTCTGGTCATATTTTTTCATTTCCTAACTTATTCCAGATACTGCCTACATTCAAACCCATTCAACTCAAAGCTCTTTTCTTCTCTTTCTTTGAAAAACAAATTAGGCAAATAAGCAAACAAAAATATCTAAGCAAAATATAACACACAAAATTTATGCTGTATTTTGTAACAACAATAGAAAAATAACCAAATGATCAAGTAAACTCATAAAAGGAAACATTCTACTTGGCTTACAGTTTCACAGAGTTATAAACAAGAGTGATGAATGAAAGGAAGAACTGTGGCCTCATATCATGGTCCGCAATTCTGCAGCAGACAGAGGAATAGGCAGGCACACTTGGAATGGCACAAGTCTTTGAAAACACTCAAATCACTGTTCCCATGACAAACTTAAACCAAGAAAGCCACATCTTATTTTTTTAAACAGTTCTCCCCACTGGGAAATGTGTACTCAAACAAATGAAGAGCCTTTTGGGACCATTCTCATTCAAAACACAAAGAGCCAGCAATATGATTTACTTCATATAATGATTACCCTGGAGTTAATTAACAAATTAATACAGCCTTCAATACCCATCCTGCATGTTAGAATCCCGGTACTTTTCCTCTTAAGTAATTTTTCTCTAATAAAAATGTACTTTCTTCCTTAGTCACCTTAGGAGTTCATTCTATTGTCTTCCATGCATCCTTTCCCAAAACAGCATATTTAGAGGTGTAATTCAGCTCAGGCATCTCATGGAGAACTCCCCATAGGATAGATGATTCCTCATCTGTTTCACCATCCCAACTACCTGTTTTATAGGCAAAGAATAGCAGAGTACCCCTTTATACATTTTACACAATCCAAAAACCTTTTCTACTTGTGTAACTTCTTCTTCAAATTATCATTACGCTAAGCATATTCTTTGGATTTAAATTAGTAAGTAAAAAAAAAAAAAAAAAAAAAAAAGATTTGTGTATATTCAATTAAGCTTCATCCTCTAAATTTCCCAGTAGCGTTCAATTCATAGCTGTGGATTTCCAGCCTCAGGTCCACTACCAGATCAGAGAATCAGTCTCTGAAAACACTGTAGTCTTGACTTGCTGTCACCTACACAAGCACATAAATACTTCGTGATTTCTGACTCTCATTCTTCTTCTTTTACTGTCTCTATCTTAGTCAGTGGTTCTTTTGGCTTTTCATTAAATTGTATTTTCCAATGTTTCTTTTTGACAAATTTACTTTGATATCTCTCCTGCATACCCTTATCTTGGTGTTTTGATGATTTTTTCTTTGTTTATGTTTTTTGTGGGGTTTTGTGGAGGTGTTTTTACACTTACTTATGTAAATTTTGTAATTGTCTTCCTTTCCTATTCACAGTGTTTCTCAATTTTATATTACTATTTTTTCTATAAATATTGGAATCTCAATGATTCACAGAATGGATTTGTTTTCTTCAGTGATGGGGGGAAATTTTTGCCTATGTTTAAAGATGCTCTTTAAACATAAATACCAAGCCATTGATTGATTTATCACAAGTACCTTAATTAGTATATTAAAACTAAAAATATACCTGAAACCAGTCATACGGATTATTTTAAGTTACATGTATTGCACCGTCCAGAGAATACATGAATTCAAGTTATTCTTTTTGCTTTCCTCATAGACAACTAATGAGTGTAGTCCATCTTGTTTTACTATTTTTTTTCCAGTTAGAAGAGTCTTATCTGAAATAGAGAAATATTACATGTGTCTTTGAATTATTTGAAATTTAAAAATAAATACTAGTTTTATATTATTTATTTGAAAATTAAAAGACTATGTAGTTAACAAAGTTTATAGAAAATATATTAAATTAATTGTGATAATGTATAGGAACCAACATGGTAAACATAACAGAATGAACTTTTAAACATGTGCTTAGTGTTGACATTTGACGCACAGATAGTAATATGATAATGTAGTTATTAGTTTTTTTATAATAAGATAACCACCTTGGAATGTAGATTCTGTCTTCTTCTTGTGTGTCATTTTATTTAATGTATAATATGTACACTACTTACCTTTTACCAGCTGTACACCTAGAGGAGTCAACAACATTACTGTATTTTGCTTAATGAGCCACAAAATGTGTGAAAGAGTTGTACTTAATCACAAATTTGTCCAATAACCAACCATTAGTCAGCATATACAAATATCACAAAACTGTTATTGCCCATATAATTTCAAAATAGATTTCAAGTTTCTTTGTCTGATAAACTGAAGCTGGTAAATACTCCCAGTGCTAGATTTGTTGATGATAAATCGGCTTTGGGCTAAATATTTTTTATTATTTACCTGTTGGGAGCCATGACTCCAAGCGGCCGGCTTTGATATTTAAATCTCGGTGGAGAGATGGCTTTTAGCAGGCCTTTACTAATGGCAGAGAACTTGCAAGTCCATCTCCTTTTGTTTGTGACAGCAGGTGGGATAGCTTGTGAGGGTCACACCTCTTCCTCTAGCTCCTTGTGCAAATTAACCTATTGTTCTGAGATGTTTTACTGGCTAAAAGTAACTCCTCACAAATAAAGTGGTCAGAAGGCTGGCGACAGAGTTGGAGGCAGAGACTTGAGGCTTGCTGCTGGCACTGCTTGCTGCAGCAGCCTGCCTTTTGCCATGGCTGTTGAGTCTGGACCTTTAAAAAGTTTCCCGTGTGTTTATTTTATTAATTTTAATCCTCACTCCCAACTCAAGAACCGTTCGACTCTGCTGGCTGGCTCCGGCATTTACCCTATAATTATTATGATGGCATTATCTAACCCACTATCATAATCAATAAGACACAAACACATGTTAGATATTATAATTGCCTTATAACAGCTTGGGCCGGCAAATAATTACAACTATATCTCAGTCACCTCCCCATCTCTCTTCCAGGCTCTAATCCAATGCTATCTGCCTTTATCATTCCTGTCTGCCATCCATAATTCCATAAATACTTGCTTATTCTTCATCTGGATCACTCTTTTCCACACCACTTTCAGAGACCTTTCTCTTGGCGCACATGGTTCCTTTTCCATGCTAACCTATCTGGAGTCTCACTTCCTCCTCACTTCCTGTCTTACTCTCTCCTTCCTATGATTATCCTGTCTCAAAAGTCAGGGAGCCCTAGAATGTCTTTCTCTTTCTGCCCTGCCCAGGTCCAGGCCTTTTAATCAACCAATCAGAAATAATGTCTTAGGCAGATTTGCACAGCAAGGATAGGAAAATAACCAGATCTTGAGGGCCAGTAATGAGCATAAAAATACAAGCATCAGACCAACCCCCAACATAAATTCATACTTCAGCTAATAAAAACACCTATACATTGAAAGATGGCACTTGTTGAATTCACTTTTTTAAAAAGGGGGTTATTCCACATTAATATTTCAATTTTTAGTATTCTATGCTTCATTATGATCAGCACCATACTTTTTTATAGAACTTGAAAATAGGTAAGAATTTTCTCCAATAATTTTCTCAATATTTTTTAATGGGTAAAAGAGCTTTTGGAAGCATGAGGATTTGAGTTCAGATGCCCAATAATCATGCTAAAGCCTAGTCTTATAGTGTCAAGGGAGCTCAGACAGGCAGATGCTAAAATCTCATTGGCCAGTCAGCTTAACTGAAAATTAATCGTCAGAATCAGTAAGTTGACACCTTTTTCAAGGCTGAGAATGATAATGCAGGACTCCCAACATTCTCTTCCAGAGTTTTAATGTTTAAATACTTTTGAATGTGTGTGTGCATATTGATCATAGACTACACAGACACACAGAAAAACACAGGCACAGACACACACAAACACATACACACACACAAAGAGAGAGGGGAGAGACACAGAGAGAGAGAGAAGCATGGAGCCCCAAGTATGGTGAAGAAATTTTCTAGAACAGTGGCATTCATAGCAGTAGATACATCAAAGAGAATGAAGTTGTTGGGAAGATGGATAAACATGGTCAGGTGCATGACCCTGTGCCACAGACTATATCCTGATGTGTCTCTAATTTTCTATGGCATTATAAAATAAACTATCACACACACACACACACACACACACACACACACACACACACACGAGTTAAAGGTCTCCATGTGGTTCCCCTTGTAAGCAGGGAACAGACAGTCCCTGACAAGAACTCTGTTGCCTGTTCGGGGATTATTTCTCTCTGGTGGGGTAACCAAGCCAGCTCAGAGAAGAGGATCCAGGAAGTCCTGATGGGACCTGATAGGCTAGGGTTAGACAGTAGGAGAGGAGGACTGCCCCTATCAGTGGACTAGAGGAAATGGATAGGAGAGGAAAGGGAGGGGGCTACAATTGGGATACAAAGTGAATAAATTGTAAAAACTAACAATAATTATAAAAAAGAAAAATAATAATAAAAAAGCGACTATAAAAAAAAGAAATTCTCATTTAAAAAAACATGAGCAAAAAACCTAAATAGATGGTAATTATAATGAAATTTCTTCTACCTTCTTTAGCAACAGCTTACTACTTTATTATTTTTGATGTTATTTCATTCACTTTAAAATACTTTAAAATATAAGCTTTTTTTTTTTCAAAAACATTTCAACCTGATGCCAAACTTAGTTGACCAACAAGGTTTTAAATATTTGTGGTAAATCTTAATGGTGTTGTATACCTTCATTTATTTCATATTGCCTGGATAATGTGTGCTACTCAATTTGCTATTTCAGACAATTTGGCTCACACACCATTCTGCATGGAAGTGAATTTGGGAGCATTACAGTAGGAAAAAAGATGAGGATGTTCAATTAGTGCTATCACTTTCTGAGCTCTATCTGATAAGACAGACTACTTTTGAAACCCATAACTCATCCTCATTAATATGGAGAAACATTTCTTAGAACTGGCTGGAAAGCCGAACTTTTCTAGTGCTCAGTATGATTTTTCTCTCTACAAAATGAGCTTTTTAAATTACAGTCATTGTTAGAAAAATAATCTTAATATATATGGCATTTCCCCAGGTTACTCTGTTCATGGCTTTAACTGCTACAGAAAGTAATATTTCTTCTTAATTTCCATTTCCACTGAGTGGGTTTTTTATCAACTAACCACTGCTCTTTGATGGCAATCTTAATGCACAAAATGAGAAGCTCTCCCAAGCAAAAGGGAGACTGGTTTAGTATTGAAAAGAATGTGCAATATGACTTCACTTTATTGATGCTATTTGGTAAATTTTACTGTTAATGAAGTATTTAGTTTTAATAGAAAATTTTATCAGATACTGACAATAAAGCTTGGCATATGGTAGATTCTCAGTAATATACTAATTGAGTAAATTTAATTATGCCCCTTGATCATCGCAGTCTCTCTGACTGACAGTGCCTCATGTGGCTGGTAAACTGGCTTACAGCTGCACACAAGCAGAATTATATGCAACAATTATTTCTCCATTCATAAATAAAAACCGTGAATACGTCATATAGTCTCAGTATGCTATCTTACATTTAAAATAAAAGTAATAGGCACTTCAAGAATCTCACAGATGTCTTATATACATCTGGTCTAATAAAACCACAACCATGGAGATGTAATGTAAGTTAAGTTTTAAAGCAGAATTCTGGAAACTATATAAATAATTCTACTTTTAGAAACATGTACCTAAGTATTTTATTCTTCTCTCTTTTTTTATTTTTAGGAAGTTAAATGTTGTGAATTTTCCACAAATTCACTTGTTGCTACATGTTCTACTAGCATTCTTCAATACCTTTATGTGCATAGAAATCTCCCTAAATTCATGTCCCGATACATTCCCACAAACTGAGCCATTTGGTTTGAAAAATTATGACATATTAGCTCTTTAATTTGTATTTCTATAATGTATATATACATGTTTATATAATATATAATGCATTATATAATGTAATTTCATTACATATTAGTGGAATATGAACGCAATTTGGGCATATTGTTTATTTTTATTTTGTTACATGTACTGTGAATGTTTTTAAAACATAATGTTTTTTATAGTTTTTAATAAAATGTTTATAAATGGTCATCACCTAACTCATAATGATCATCTGTCAATATTTTCTCATCTGCTTTCTTGAATTCTTCCACATTTTGGGAAAACTTTTCCACCATCCAAAGCGTTATCCTTTCTGACACTATTTATGTAGATGACTAAAACAGATTTCAAGAAATCTATGAATAACTCACATAGTTAGGAAGCAAGTGAACTCTTATACTCAGAGTAGGAAACAGCAGTAAAACCACAGCACAGACAGTCCTTCGCAGGAAGTGGATGAACTCTTGAGCCATTTCTCCCACTGAGACCACAAATACTTTTCATGTTGAATTAATCTGCCTTAGTAATGAAAGAGTCATTCATTCTCTTCGGTGCTCTTTGCCTTCGGCTCTTATCGCCGCACTCATCTGCTTGATTATTAAGGAAAACAACTTGTATTACCACCACCGTTCACCATAGACAATTTCGTAAACTCAGGGTCTAAAACAAAAGTAGAGTCCACATGGCGAAGAGAGGACTGTGTCCCAAGGGCAGTGCTCTAGCTCCAGGTGTTCACTGTGACATGAGCGGCCCCACAACCACAAAAAAATGAAGAAAATGTCATTCTAATAAAAGCAATTAAAATATTGGCAGGGATAAATGGCACATAAAAATATTCTGAGAGCATCAATAAAAAAGCTCTATTAAAATTATTTACTTGTTAAGTACCTATCAGAAACTTTTCAAAGAGTGCCATTTAGATAGATTTTATGTAGGGTGACAATTCACAGACAATGCAAAGCAAGTTTTAAAAGGTTGTTACAGATCACCTTAGCATTTACTTTACATGTATAGCTAACATCGTTAGTTACTTTTCATTTAGGCTGGTACAGACACAAAAATAATTACAGTTTCTAATTATCAGCAGTATTGCTATCTTTTATTAAATATTTAATAGTGTATATTGTAAAGCTACTGAAGTTATCACTTTTAAACTACTGTCTGTATATTGTTTAATATAAAAATTAATAATTTTTCTTTCTGTTTTACCTAGAAGACCTCCTCACAAAGTACTTAGAGGGCTGTGTTGCTGTAGAAGGGTGTGTTACACTGTATATTCAGTTACGTATCAAAAATAGGTGTCAGAACATTCACCATGAATCAAAAGACACTCCCGTCACAGGAGCCACATAGTCGGAAAGTACCATCACACCACTACCACAAAGTAAATCTCTGTGCGAATGTTTTTGGTTTCTACACTACAAATAGGGTATAAAATAAAGATTCTGAGATATCTTATCCACACTATAAATTCTCTAATGAATACATATATATCATATATGATTTATATATGTATAGATAATGTACACAAACACATAAACATACACATGCTCACACACACACACACACACACACATATATATATATATATATATATATATAAACTTGAGACTACATTATATTAATGATTTCTTGTAAGCATGATGGCAAAGAGAATCAGTTAATGGAAAATAGTGGCTTAAATACCTAAAGGCAAGTCTTCGTGGCCAACAGAGTGGACGCTGAATCTGAATGCTTTCTCACAGATAGTATTTCCATAGAAGAAAATTCTGGAATCAAAAGATAGGGAGGGAAATGAATGGTGAACTTGGACAAAAAAAATTAATTAGGGAGAGAATAGAAAAAGGCAAGCTGAAAAAATACGGCATACATGTTTGAGACTCATGGTCCAGCAGAACTATAGGAAGCATGTTGCTGGAATTAGGATAGGTGAGAATCCAACAAACCTGAGCATGACTGAAAATTGTACTGCCTTGAAATTATGAGGTGAAATATATGAATGAGAGAGAAAGGTAAGATGTTATTCTACCTTACCCTGGATAATTTAGACTGAAGCTCTTCTTCTGGTCTCAGGCAAGGTCCTCTATGAGACTGTTTCTCCAACCAAGAACCATGTATGGATATAACCTAGAACCCATGCTCAGATGTAGCTCAGTATCCAAGTGGATTTCCATAGTAAGGGGAACAAGAACTATTTCTGACTTGAACTCAATGACTGGCTCCTTTACCTCCATGCCCAGAGGGAGAACAGCCTTGTTAGGCCACAGAGGAGGACATGGCAGCCGGTTCTGAAGATAGCTGATAAGCTAGGGTCAGATGGAAGGGGAGGAGGACCTCCCCTAACAGTGGACTTGGAAAGGGGCAGGGAGGAGTTGAAGGAGGGAGGATCGGATTGGGAAGGAATGAGGGAGGGGGCTACAACTGGGATACAAAGTAAATAACCTGTGATTAATATAAAAATTGAAGTATCTGAAAAATCAAATGTGGGAGACAAATGCATTAAACTGAAGTCTGAACCATAATAGTGTTCAAATTGTAACTGAGACATCTACAGTTTCTTGCACACACACACACGCACACAGAAATGCCTGGAAGTATAATAATTTTTATCCCAGTCAGGCTTAATTTATAATTGAAATTGCTCAGTAGAATACTTGTATCAAATGGGTTACATGACAATATTTATACTATTTTCACATATAATTAGACACTGCTGTTTGAATCCTTGGTATTTTCACTTAAGGTATAATTTCCTTATCAGCTTATATGTTACTGCTGGTTTTCTTGCTAAGGCTTTCTTTCCTGTGTCCAACCTGAGTATGTGTATGTGTGTGTCCATGTGTGTGTGCATGTGTGTGTGTTTGTCTGTCTGTTTGTAGCTTCATCTGTGCTCACTTGTGCATGGGTGTGGACTAACATGAACACGTAGCTGTGTGTGGGTGTGAAGGCTAGCGGATAAAGTGGAATGCCACTATTCAGGGTCAGTCTATTCATTTGGTCTTTGCTATTATTGATCTGTTTGTTTGTTTGTTTGGTAATTCAATGACATGGAACTCAGCAAATACTTTAAATGGCAGGCCAGTGCACTTCAAAAATTCACTTGGATGACCGATTGCTATGCTCTTCCCTGGAGAAGATTATTCCTTTCACTCCCAGAATTCCTTAGTTGCCTGTAGTTCTTTGTGTAGGGTAAATATTAAATGACCTTTTGCTTCTTCACTTTAGCATGTCTACTGCTGTTGTCATAATTTAGCCCATGCTTAAGTACCCATGTTGGTGAGATTCTATGGGTATAGCTTCTGATATTACTAGAAGACACCTCACAGTAAACTCTCTGATTCTGCTGGAAAGATGGCTCAGAAGTTAAGAAATTAAGAAGACTGGCTGTTCTTCCAAAGGTCCTGAGTTCAAGTCCCAGCAACTACTTAGTGGCTCATAATCATCTATAATGAGATTTAGTGCCCCTTTCTGCCCTGCAGGCACACATGCAGGCAGAATACTCTAAAAAAAAAAAAAAACATAAATCTTTAAAAAAAAAAACTCTCTGATCCTAAAACTCTTGCAATCATTCTGCCCTTCTTCCAGAATTTTTCCTGAGCCTTAGGTGTGGGCATATCTTCTAGACATATGCTTTGCTTCTGGGATCTACAACTCTGCATTTTGATTAATTATGTTTTTCTGTCTATTGCAAAGAAGAGTTTTCTTAATGATGGATAAAGACTGCGTTTATTTATGGGTGTAAGAACAAATGTTGATATTTTTGCTAAGGCAATATTATTTTGGTAAATTCTTGGTTTGAGGTTCTCTTCCAAACACCTATGATATTACTAGGACTGAGTAGTTAGCTAGTATTCTAGTGCAGGCATGGTCTCCTTCTTGTTGAACAAGCTTAAGTTCAGATAAGAGAATCATTGGTTACCACAATGTTATGCTGAGGTAGGTCATTGTGCAATGCTGGTCAGCAATTTGGTTCATAGGTATAATATCTAGGTGGGACTGTTGTTTGTTTCCCTCTTTTAGAAGCTTGTATGGTTCCTTCTGCTACCAACTGGTCCCTGGAGATGAGACACACTCAGAGTTCTCTGGGCACAGTTTCTGGTGTTTAACACGTGTCCATCATCTTCAAAATTCTTTATTTTATTTCAAGAGCTGGAGCACTTGCTTCTCGTGCACTAAACCATCCTCAGCACTGAAGCAAACATAGATATAAAAACCCATCACTTTTACAAAAACTTACACACACATTCTTTCAATCTGTATCTTTTGTATGTGTGTCTCTGTAGAGGGAAGCTGTATGCAAGTGTATGCGTGTCTTGTTGCAGACATGTTGGCATATGGGTTTGCAGGTAAGCATGCATGTATCTGCATGTACATAGGACGTACAAAATTTACATCTGTTTCCTCCTAAACTGTTTTACGTTTCAGTTTCTGAGGCAGGATTTTTCTCTGACCCCAAAAGTGGAGAATTAGATTGGCTTACCTAGCCAGCCTGCCTTGAAAAGCCCTTGTGTCCATCTTCCAAGGCCTATGATTATGAGTGTGCAGCCATGCTTATGAAACTTTTATGTGGGTGGGCTGGAAATGTGAGTGCTTATCATTGAGCTTGCCTTACAAGGGCTACAGTAATTGAGTCATCTTCCTGGCCCCCACCTTCTATTTCCTGATTGCACAGAATGGAATTTATTTAAAATATTACTCAGCTTTTTAGGGCTCCTTTTCCATCTGTAGCTCATGAGAATATTTATCTCTTCACCATCTATTACTTCTTTTTTTTTTAACTTTTACTAATTACACTTTATTCATTTTGTATCCCCCCATAAGCCCTTCCCTTCTCCCCTCCCGGTCCCACCCTCCCCCCTCCTTTCTGCATGCATGCCCCTCCCCATGTCCACTGATTGGGAAGGCAGATGCTGAGCCTGATGGCCAACTGACCGGCAGAGTGAATGGAATTTTATGTAAGAAGTGGGAAATAGTAAGAGCTGGAGAGGACAGGAACTCCACAAGGAGAGCAACAGAACAAGAAAATTTGAACACAGGGAACTTCCCAGAGACTCATACTCCAACCAAGGACTATCCGTGGAGATAATCTAGAACTCTGACAATGCAGCCACTTCTGATGAGAACTGATAGACTAAGATCAGAAAGAAGGGGAGGAGGACCTTACTTCTTATTAACTGCTAAAGTCTAAATTCCAGAACAGTGAGAATTTGTCCTCATTATTTATATTTTTGACACTTTTATTTTCAAAATGTAGAAATCCATATTGAATTTCAGAAATTTAAACATTTTTAGTAATAAAACGCTAAGACTGGTAAGTCAGTCAAATGTTTAATGTGATTTTTGCAAAAGAATCTTTATCAGGACCTTTAATTTTTTTTTATTTCTCATGTGTACCAATGTCCCTTAATATTTAATACTGAAGCTGGGCGTGGTTCTCTACAACTCTAATCCCAACAGTCAAGGAGTATGAAGCATTGGATCTCTGTAAGTTCAAGACCAGCCTGTTTTACAAAGTGAGTTCAGGACATCCAAAGCTATACAGAGAAATCTTGTCTCAAAAAAAAAAAAATCTCAATTGAAATATTCATTACATTTGTTTTATCTTTGACATACATATGCCTAAAGACAAGTTTTTATTAATTACAGTTTATTTACTTTGTATCCCAGCTGTAGCCCCCTAACTCATCCCCTCCCAATCCCACCCTCCCTCCCTCATCTCCTCTCATGCCCCTTTCTAGGAGTGGTCCTACTCCCCTTCCATCTAACCCAAGCCTATCAGATCTCATCAGAACTGGCTGCATTGTCTTCCTTTGTGGCTTGTTAAGGCTGCTCCCCCCTCAGCGGGAGGTCATCAAAGAGCCAGCCACTGAGTTCATGTCAGAGATGGTCCTGAGGACAATTTATAATAAACCTCTAAGAGCATGTTTTTTTTAAATACTTATATAAAATGAAGCAAAAATTTACAAAGCTGATAGATCTCTCATATTGGAATATTTTACACTCAAAATGTTTTTCATAATGTAATTTGAACATTAAAATTATTCTTGCTTGTAAAAAAGCATGGGAGTATTGATTCTAATGAAGACAAGTGCATAATATATTTTAGACACAATGTTTAATTATAAAGTTTTGCATGTTTACTGTATTGTGCTTTATATGCCTTTAGAGTAGAAATGAATATTTTTCCTACTGGTTTTCACAAATATGAAGCAAGCCAGAATGCATAAATGCAGCATTTTAATGTATAGTATTTACTCACAAGTTTAATTAAAAAGTCTATAGGTAATAAACTTGTAGGATGCTAGATTTTTCAATTATTTCATAGTATGTAAAAATTCAACATGATTATGATGATTATAAGCAAATGTTCTGTTTCATAATTTACCCCAAAATATAAAATATTATATAATGAATGAGCATACAAATTGTTTTTAAGTAGTAGTCGAAACAATAATTTACTCATATTTTTAAAGGATTAAATCTTATTTCTCATGATAGAAATAAAACAGCATATGACTGTAAGAATAAATTAACTTACATGGTTGAAAAGTGTAATGTACCCCATAATGAAATCAAAAAATTCTTTCAACCATTAAACAGTAAAAATAGCTTTAAAATTAATATGAACACTATTGAAGATCTGGATATTGAGATTTCACATTTACATAACTTCTATATTTGAGGAAAAAAATAGCAGAAATGTCCTACAAATAATTTGACTGGCATCTTGCTCAAATATTTCATCTTATATTAGAAAAATAGAAATAGATGTTCAAATCTATTCTAATCTTGAGTGATCAAGTTAAAATAGTTTTTGTTTTGTTTTTTTTTTGTAAAATTTAAACTAGAAATACAAATGTTTCTGCTACCAGGTAGTATCTTCAAAAAAGGGACACATAAAATACCAGAAAATCGGAAGAATCTTATGCATCTCAAATGAGACATTAAGAGCCATGGGAGGTGAATATGATGAAAACACTTTGTACATAATATTCACTGAATTAATAAAAACAATCTATTAAATTACTTAGGTGACCAATAAAACTAAACATTTATACATACTACTAAGATACCATGCAATATACTGAAAGGAGATTAAACATATCCATCTCTTCCATCATTTACCACATCCTTTGCTAAATTCTTGCCATATTCTTTTTCCTCTCTTTTTGAACTATATAGTATATTACTATCATCACTGACACTGTAACCTCTTGCTTGCATCTAACGGTAATGAAGTACACAAATACCAAGGCTAGGAAAACGAAAAAAGGGCCACAAAAAGGGATATTGGTTTTGTGATGATCAACTACTCCTGGTCACGTGGCCTTCCCATAAGTGTGGTCAGTAAATCTAGTGAGACTCCAAGGAGGAAAACTTCCTTTTATAGAAAGTATCAAGTGCAAGTAACTTCTTGGTAAATGGGGGGGGCGGGGCACTGTCCACTTCCTCCTCCCAGTGCTGTGCTGCTACTTAGTCTGGGCTTGAACCTGTGCCGGTCTAGTGCATGGTGCTTTTTTCTTTTCATATTATAACATAATTGCATTATTCAGACTGAGCAGTCTGGAAACAGTCACACACATGTACACATGCATTTCCAACAAAGACATATATGGCTCACACACACACAAACAGGCACATTTATGCACATGCACAATTACATAAACACACTGACGTATATGTGTGTACATACACACTCAGACATTCATAAACACAACACATCATCACGCATATACACATACATGCACACCTGCAATACAGTACGTATTTATGAACACACAAATGTATATATACATGTGTGTGAAGTGTGCAGAATAAACTTAAAGACTTCTACATAATAAGTAGAAAGTCTGCAAAGGAGTTATAGCACTCCCATTCCAGAATATGGTTTTATTTAATAAAAACCAAATGCATTTGCTAACTGTTCTGATTAGAGCAACAAGCCCAGATATGTACGAATTGAAGAATGGAAAAATGAAAGTTATGTTCAGTTACAACATGGAATATTATGCAGGTAATTCACAGGTATATTTGTAGACATCAAACAATTATTGTGAGTGAGAAAACTAAGATTAATAAACATAAACGTTGTATTTACTTTCATTGTAAAGGTTTCCTTTGTATCTTCAGATGAATATGCTCCATTTGGAATACTAATGAAGGGTAGGATATGACTAGGAGTTATGGGAAGGTGTTTCAAATGAGGAAATATAAAAAGGGTGCTAGAGTTTTATTTAATTTATATATTTATTACAATTTGTTTACTTTATACCCCTGCTGCAGCTAGAAAATTTTAAAGTAGGTTAATTAAACAGGAGGGTTAATTTAATGTGGGAGATTGGAAGGGAGAGTAGAAGAACTAGGGGAAAGATTAAATAACAGTAACGACCTTTCAAAAGTTATCTGGAACCTACGCATGACTGTAGGCAGCTTCATGAATATATATATATATATATATATATATATATATATACATTTGAAGAGTTTCAATTGAATTATCCTATGAAGAAAAAGCCAGCAGATAACACAAGCTAACAAAAAGCCCAGTGCCTGGAATGGGTTACTGCTTCAGCATTGTTGACCACCTAGGTCTCAAGGACCCCAAATATTACAGACTCCTGACGTCCCTGCTAGTTACCATAATAAACTTGATGGTAACACATTAACACCCAAAATAAAACATATTTGAGTTACAGAGCATAGAGATAATAAGCTGGCACTGACCAAGAAATTTCATTCATACTGGATAATTTTCATTTTATCCCAATTTCACTGGGAGAGTCTATGTATGTAACTGGAGGAGGAAAAAAAAAAAAGACTCATCAGTCTTACTCAGCTCTGAAACCTGTGGACTAAGATAATTTCTGGCTTGCTGAAACATCCCCACTGGTACAATAGTGGCGTGACCATAAGGAAGTAAACAACCACTCCATGACTGGATTTAAGACCCACTCCACAAGATAAAACCAATCCTGGACAAAGTTTTTAGGTCAAGAATCTGTGGCTTCATAGACCTGAGAAGAGAATATTACTCTCACTCTCACTATTATTATTACTGTGCTAAATGGCCATAGTATTAAACTGACTCCACAAGACTCATCATTATACCCATAAATTAAGGTTCCTCTTCATCCTCGTCTTTTAAATTGCAGATGGTGTTTAACATTGAGACTCACAACTGGCCATGGTGCAAAGAAAGAGACTGATGAATGAACACCACTTAATGGGACAAATATATCTCCATCTCTAAAGGCTGAAGCATCATTTCAGAAAAATGTGTGGAAATACCGTACAAGCTAGGCCTAATGATTGGGTAGAAAGTAACATTTTCCCCAAGAAACCACAAAAGTAAATTCAAGGATTGTGACAGCATTCATAAGACCTTTATATTTTCAATCCAGACCAAACCTCAGCACAGAGAAGGGTTATGACATAAAGTCCACCCCTACTCAAAGAGTCATTAGCAGTTGCTAACTGCTCAGAGAGAGAGAGAGAGAGAGAGAGAGAGAGAGAGAGGAAAGAGGTATAACACATTTTGACAATGTAGACTTTGTTTAAAGGAACATGAAATATTTGGTGAATTATCCCAAGGCAATTAATCCATAAATCAAGAGCTGAAGTCACTAGTTACAGAAAGTACTATGAAATTTAATTAAAATGATATTTAAGAAAGGTAAATGAACGGAAGCCAAAATTCCTAATGATTTATTGTTCTAACCATATAACAGAGCACCAATTAGTCCTCACTGGAGGAGTTTCTCCTTGTAGTAGCAGGATGATAGCATAGAGACATCAAACTGATCAACACGCACAGAATAAAAGGCCATGTAATATACACACCGTAAAAATGACATAGACATAACCCCCACATGAATATAAGCTCATGGAGCTACGAAGAGGGAGCAGAAAAGTTGTAAGAGCCAGAGGCGGGTGATAACATCATAGAAACAGCGTTTTCTTGATAGAACAGAGCAGATGCACATGCAAAGAACCAAACAGACTCAGGCCAAGCAGAGACACCCAGTGTAAAGGTGAACACGTGAGCAAGACATGGTGGTTAGAGTCCTTGTTTTTTCGATGTGCTGCCTGCTGGGACAGCTTCTCAGCCTGCTACCCAAGACAATCTGGACAACGCAAACTGGACTAGATTGGGAATGAAAAAAATAAAAGAAATAATCCAAAGTAGGGTAGGAAGAAACGGGGCCTGTTGAGGTAATGGTAGTAGGAATACTTGGAGAGGAAAAATGAATATATACAAAAAGTTGAAATTTTTTTAAAAGGTAATCCAGCGTAAAAAAAAAAATGTAAAAACTTGATTCACCACTAATAGTTTACATTGAAGATCTATCTAGAACAGAAAGTTTTAAAGAACTCTCTTAGGACAGAAAGTATTTGATGACTATTCTCTAAACGAGTAATAGATAAATATATTAGAATTAAAATAAAGAAAACACCATTGTAGCAAATACAATAAAGGTCGAGTTTTCTTTTTCCTTCGTTTCTTTGTTGTTAGTGTTGTTGAGACATGGTCTGTACACATATCCCCGGATGTCTTGTAACTCTTCATGTAGACCAGGCTGTCCTTAAAACACAGAGACCGGACCTGCCTTTGCCTCCTGAGTACTGAGATTAAAGATTTCACCTCTATGTCTCAGGCAAATTTTCTTATTACCAATATGTTACTGTTTTCCTTCAGATGCTACAAATTTGTTAATAAAGGTAAACAGGCAAGAATAGGGACAACTGCTTAGTCAGTATAAAACTGTAATTAATTTAAAATTGCTCAAAATTAAAGATGGTAACAATATTGCTTGAAACCATTTTCAATAGTACATAAAACAATTGATACATTTCCAAAATAAAATGATAATAATAATATAATGATAATTTTTTATCAATGCTTCTAGGGAGAACTGATAAAAAATATTGATATAAAAATTTAGTTTGTAGATACATTTTTGTTATTATCATATTGCTGTTGTTATTATTATTAGTATTTACAATTTATTCACTTTGTATCCTGGTTGTAGACCCCTCCCTCTTCTTCCCCTGTTCCTCACCCTACTCAATGGATAAAGAAAGACCTCCTCCCCTACTGTCTGACCTTAGCCTATCAGATCCCATCAGGACTACGTGGATCTTCTTCCTCTGTGGACTGGCTACATCATCTTACCAGGGAGAAGTGATCAAGGAGCAGGCAACTGAGTTCATGTCAGAGACTGTGTCTTCTCCCCTTATTAGGGAACCCACATGGAGACTGAGCTGTTTATGGGTTTACACTGAACAGAAGGTCTAGGTCCTCTCTATACGTGACCTTTGGTGGATGCTTCCATCTCTGCAGTCCCCGCAGGCCCATCATTTTTTACTTTGTTGGTCTTCTCATGTGGCTCCTGTCTGCTCTGTGTCATTCTATATCTCCCTTCATAATAAGACACCCTGCACTCTGTCCAAAGTTTGGCTTTGAGTCTCCACATTTGTGTCAATCTCCTGCTGTGTGGAGACATTTAGAGGACAACTGTGGTAGGCTCCTAGACTGTTGCCTCACTTTGGCCACTTCCAGTATCCTGTTTTCCCTTCTGAATTAGGCATCTTCCCTAGGGTACTCCTTTTTGTTTAGCTTCTTTAGGTCTATAGATTTTAGTGTGTTTATTTTATATTATGTGGCTAAAATCCACTTATAAGTGAGTATATACTATGTGTGTCTTTCTGCTTCTGGGTTACCTCACTCAAGATTATCTTTTCTAGTTACATCCATTTGCCTGAAAAATTCATGATTTCCTTGTTTTTAATTGCTAAATAGTACCCTGTTGTGTAAATGTACCCAGTTTCTGTACCCATTCTTTGGTTGAGGGAAATCTAGGTTGTTGCCAGATTCTGGATATTTTGAATAAAGCTACTATGAACATAGTTGAGCAACTTGTCCCTCGTATATGATGGAGCATCTTTCACATATATGCCCAGAAACGGTATAGCTGGGTCTTAAGGTAACATCATTCCCAGTTTTCTGAGAAAGCATCATATTGATTTCTGAAATGGTTGTACAAGTTTACATTCTCACCAGCATAGGAGAAGAAAGGTTCCCCTTATTGCATATCCTCTCCAGCATACATTATCACTTGATTTTTTTTTTTTTTTTTTCATTTTAGGCATTCTGATGCTTAGGAAATAGAATCTCAGAGTCAGTTTGATTTGCATTTCCCTGATGACTAATGATGTTGAGCGTTTCTTTAAATGTTTCTCTGCCATTTAATATTTTTCTGTTGAGAATTTTCTGTTTAGCTCTGTTCCCCATTTTTAACTGGATTATTTTGTTTGTTGGTGTTTATTTTCTTGAGTTCTTTACATATTTTTGGATATTAGCTGTCTGTCAGATGTAGGGTTGGTGAAGATCTTTTTCCAGACTGCAGGTTTTCGTTTTGTTCTGTTTTCAGTGTCCTTTGCTTTACAAAAGTGTTTCAGTTTCAGGAGGTCCCATTTATTAATTGTATATCTTAAAGCCTGATCAGTTGGTGTTCTGTTCAGAAAGTTGTCTGCTGTGCCAATGAGTTCAAGACTCTTCCCACTTTTTCTTCCAACAGATTTAATGTGTCTGGTTTTATGTTAAGATCTTTGATCTGCTTGGACTTTAATTTTGTGCAGCGTGATAGATATGGGTCTATTTGTATTTTTCTACATGTGGAGTTAGACCTAAACAATTTGTTGAAGATGCTGTCTTTTTTTTTTTTTTCCATTGTATGTTCTTGGCTTCTTTGTTAAAAAATCATGTGTCTTTAGTTGTATGGGTTTACTTCTGGGTCTTCAATTCGATTCCATTGACCCACAAGTCTGTTTCTATGACAGTACCATGCTGTTTTTGTTACTATTGCTCTATAGTACAACTCAAAATCAGGACTGGAATTACCTCCAGCAGTTCTTCTATTATACAGGACAGTTTTAGCTATTCTGTTTTGTTTTGTTTCATATGAAGCTGAGAATTGTTCTTCCAAGGTCTGTAAAGAATTATATTGTTATTTTGGTGGGAATTTCATTGAATCTGTAGATTGCTTTTGGTAGGATGGCCATTTTTACTATGATATCCTCTGATATCTTCTTCAATTTCTTTCTTCAGAGATTTGAAGGTTTTGTTTTGTTTTTTTATCCAAGTCTTCCCCTTACTTGGATATAGTTATACCAATGGATTTTATATCATTTATGACTACTGTGAAGGGTGTTGGTCCCTAATTTCTTTCTCTGCCCTCGTTTCTTTTTTATAGACAATGACTACTGATTCTATCTATTTATTTATATTTATTATTAAATACACTTTACTCACTTTGTATCCCCCCTGTAGCTCCATCCTCCCTCCTCTCCCAATCCCTCCCTTCCTCTTCCTTCTCCATGCATGCCCCTCCCCAAGTCCACTGATAAGGGAGGTCTTCTTTTCCTTCCTTCTGATCCTAGTCTATTAGGTCTCATCAGGAATGGCTTCTTTTAGTTAATTTTTTCTTTTTCTATTTTCTTTTTATTTTTATTACAATTTACTCACTTTGTATCCCATCTATACCTCCTTCCCTCGTCTCCTTCCAGACCCATCCTCCCTCCCTCTTCTCCCCCTATACCTCTTTGTCCCTTGCCACATTTAATATATTTTCTTTGTTCTATAGGTCCATTGTTTTGATTATTACATGATGGGAGGAATTTCTTTTCTGGTCTATTCAATTTGGTGTTCTGTAAGCCTCTTGTATGTTTAAGGGCATCCCTTTTTTAAGGTTGGTGAAATTTTCTTCTATGATTTTCTTGAAAATATTTTCTGGACCTTGAGGCTAGAATCTTTCTTGTTGTTGTTGTTATTGTCTGCTCCTCTTATTCTTAGGTTTCATCTGTTCATGGCGTCGTTGATAGATTGGATGTTTTGTGTAAGGAGCTTTTCAATTTTTATGTCTTCTTTGACAGATGTATTGATTTCTACAATTGTATTTTCTGTGCCTGAGATTCTCTCCTCCATCTCTTGTATTCTGTTGGTGATGCTAATTACATCTGGGGTTCCTGATCTCTCCTCTAAGTTCTCCATCTCTAGGGTTTTCTTAGTTTTCATTGTTTTTATTATTCTATGATTCCATTTTCATGTCTTGAAAGATTTTATTCATTTCATTCACCTGATTGAGTGTGGCTTCCTGTTTGTTCACGATGCCCTCTATATTCTTTTGCTTGTTTCCTCTTTATGTGCCTCTAACAATTGCATAATCACAGATTTAAGGCCATTTTCCTGTGTTTCAGCTGCATTAAAATATCCATTGATTTGGGGAATTCTGTGGAAGCCATGAAGCCTTGTTTTTGTTGATAGTATTCTTATTCTGGCCTCCAGCCATCTAGTTGTCTGTAGCCTTGGCTATTTGTTCCTGGAGCCTATACTGAGGACTGGGTCCACCTGTCTCTTGAGTCTGGAGTTCTCAAGAACTCTACAGGAAGATGAGAGACATCCAGTGGCTCAAGAATGGATGCTGACCATCTGTATTCAGCTAAGGAAGGGAGGGTGCTGCTACAGTTTTCTTAGGGGCATGGCTCAGGAGCTGGTGCAAGTTCCTTGAAGGGGAGGGTGAGTGTGCAGGCTTTGGGGCCTGCAAAGGCTTGGGAGCCTTTGCTGGAGTGTGTGGTTGAAGGTCAGGGAGCAAGGTTATGGAGCATGTGTGCACAGGTGCAGGCGAGGTTGGGGTATGATTGGAGCATACGTGCACAGGTTCCGTGTAGGTGGCAATCTCGGAGTGTCTCAGAATTGAGCTGGGCTATGGTCCATAAACTCACCAAACTCTGTGTCTCTGTAAGTCAGACTCCCTGGTCTGCAATATCCTGGATCCATGATGTGTGCTTCCATTGTTTGTCTGATCTCCATTGGGTGACCATCAGAACCATAGATAGAATGCTGGGAATACTGCCCCATAAACCCCGATGCTGTTCTCGGGGTGGGGTTGGGGGACAGAAGGGAGTCAATGACCCAGAGGAGGGTCCCTAGACCTGGAGTTCTCCACTTGTTCACTTATGTGGAGAGTGCTGGGGTCCCAAGGTTTGCCACCCTCACACCAGAGAAATGGCCACAGACGCCTGGTTCTGATTGGCCCCAAATGTCCCAGAAAACCTGACTGCCCTCAGAGGAGCAGGAGATATTAGCTGTCTGGCTGCTAGAGCAGAGAGCCCCTGGACCTGGCTTCCACACTCACTGGGGTGTGCGGAAAATGCCGGGGGGTTCACAGTTTGAGACTCCTGGACCCGGGAGATGGCCACAGGACCTGTATCCGACGGGCCACACTCACAGGATTCTTCTCTCTCTCGTCCTGGGAAGCCACAAGTTCGATGCTCTGGATCCAGCCGCCTGTCCACTCACCAGATTCGTAGTCATGTACCCTCTGTTTCTCAGCTCTGGTGCACACTCGTGGCAACCTGTGTGCTCATATCTTTCAAAAAGTATAATCACAGCAAATTCCTCTTGCAAACTCTATTAGTTTCATATTTTACATAATCTATAAGTTCATTATGCTTCCATTTTGAAAATGATTTAAGTAAATTTTAATCTTCATCCAAACATGCCTTCCAGTTAACAGAAAACTTGTTTAAGTGAAGGTATATGCTAACATGTCCTAAAATAAAACTTGTAATGGCTTCATAACTACAATTAATTCTCCTTCCCACATTTCCCAGCATGCTTTGTATTATTTTCTTAGTGTGATAGTTTAAGTCAAATTTAAATGAAATTATAACTTTTCGCTTATTTTATTAAAAAGGTTATGAAGTGAGCCACATAAATCCTTTGTTTTCTATGCTCTGCAGTAAGTTGCGCGCCTTCCAAAAGCACCAGGATATTTTACATGGAGCACTAGGATGTTTAATACAATTTTCTAAATGTGTAGAATCAAAGACTTAATGTCATATGATATTTTTAGTAGGCTTAGAAAGTGACTTAGGGCACAGATTCTCATATATTTCTACTTACCCCTTGACACTCAATATGTTTATCATTTTCATGTAGTTTTGATCTAGAATGTCCTATTTGTTTTCAGAGCTACTATCCAGTGTCCCACTTTTGTTGACTATCAAATCACTATATACTTTTTAGAATTATTCAGCTCTTAAAACTGCTCTCCATTGATGCTTACGGATTCTAGAAGAATCTTGAAGACATTATTTAATATGCTACTTCACTTATATGGTTAATAATGTCTAAAATTTACTGTTCAACTAGTTGAATGTACTTTATTACTAAACTGAATCACCATCAAGAATTGTCCAGTGTGTGTGTGTGTGTGTGTGTGTTTGTATGTATTTATAACCTGTGTCTCAATGATTATTACTTAATATGCACAAAAGAAGAAAGAAGAATCTTTTTATAAATAAATAAAGCTCCCCAAAAGTGTCATATCTTTGAGAACACTCTTCTTTTCTGTACTTGAAAAATACAATTTCAGATAGAGGTGCAAGAATTTCACCTTCCTATACTGAGCTTTTATATATTATAAACATTGTTACATTTGGGGGTAGGTCATTATAATGCTATTTTTGGAAAGTCCAGAAGCTGATCTAGTTATTATCATAGAAGTAGCCGGGGAGAGATTATTAGCTTCTATAAGAAAAACAATTTTTAAAGTTCTGAATGTGTAGGTCAGTATGATTTTGAGATTCTATTAAATCAGATAATGGTGACTATACCTCAGAAATGAAATAGAGAATATGGGATTGAGATTCAGAGATGCCCTTATTTTAACAATCTCATCAGCTTGCAATGTATCTTTGTTATTAATTAATGTCCAAGGTCAGCTCATCCCGGTCATCAGTCATGGTTATTTTCCTTCCTAAAATAGCACCCTCTTTCTGAATCATCACTTTTACCTTAGAACAAAACAACAGCAAGAAGACTAAGTAACACTTCCGGATGCTCTTGCTGGCCCACGACACACATTATCACACTTGTTATCACACCATTGAGAAAGTCTGAGGAAAAACATAGGCCTAAGGACTTGCAAGAGCAAAATTTCCTCTGTCTTTTAAGAGGAGACTATTTAAGAGAAATTACATAGAAAGCTGGGTTGTATTTCAACAAATGCCTTTTTTTTTTTTTTTTTACTTTATCACAGACATTACTATGAATGTTAAATCTGCAACTCAAAAAGGTGAAATATAATTGGCTTGAAAAGTTACGAGGGTATGATAATAGCAAACACAGAACAGAGAGAAGCTGCATTTGTACCAGAAGACACAATACAGGAACTGGGCCATGCTGAATTAAAAAGTAATTTAAAAATATCAGTAGCCCTCCTGTATACAAAAGGCATGGGGGCAGAGAAAGGATTTAGGGAAACAACACCCTTCACAATAGCCAGAAAACATAAAGTATCTTGGTATAATTCTAACCAATCAAATGAAAGACTTGTATGAAAAAAAAAATTTCAAGTCTCTGAAGAAAGAAATTAAGAAGAAATCAGAAGATGGAAAGATCTCCCATGCTCATGGATCAGTAGAATTAAAGAGAAAAAATGGCCATCGTAGCAAAAAAAAAATCTACAAAATCAATGAAATTCCCCTCAAAATACACAATTCTTTACAGAGCTTGAAAGAACAGTTCTTGACTTCATATGGAAAAAAAAAAAAAAAAAAAAAAAAACAGAATAGCTAAAACAGTCCTGTACAATAAAACAACTTTGGGAGGTATCTCCATCCCTGATCTCAAGTTGTACTATAGAGCAACAGTAATAAAAATGGCATGGTACCAGCATAGAAACAGACTAAAGGATCAACGGAATGAAATCAAAGACCCAGAAATAAACCCACACATCTAAGGATATCTGATTGTTGTTTTTTAATTTTTTTCTTAATTTTTATTATTATTTCTTACAATTTAATTAATCACTTTGTATCCCAGCTCTAGTGCCCTTCCTAATCTCTCCATGCTACCCTCCCTTCCTCTTACCCACCTCCCATAACCTTCCCCAAGTCTACTGATAGTGGAGGTCCTCCTCCCCTACTATCTGACTCTAGCCTATCAGGTCTCATCAGGACATTCTGGAACATCTTTCTCTATGGCCTAGTTAAGACACCTTCAAATGGGTGGTGATCAAAGAGCCAGCCACTGAGTCCATGTCAGAGACAGCCCTTGTTCCCCTTACTAGGAACCCATAGGGAGAATGAGTGGCCCATGGGCAACATCTGAGCAGGGAGTCTAGGTCTCCATGCATGGTCCTTGGTTTATTCATCATTCTCTGCAGGAACCCCTGAGGACAGGATTTTTTTTTTTTTAACAAAGAAGCCATAACTACATAATGGAAAAAAAGACAGCATCTTCAACAATTGGTGCTGGTTTAACTGGATGTTTACATGTAGAAAAATGCAAATAGATCCATACTTTTCACCCTGCACAAAAGTAAAGTCCAAGACCTCAACATAAAACCAAACACAGTAAATCTGTTAGAAGAAAAAGTGGGGGAGAGAATTAAACTCTTCGGCACAGGAGACAACTTCCTGGACAAAACAACCACAGCTCTGGCTCTAAGATAAACAATCATTAAATGGGACCACTTGAAACTGAAAAGCTTCTGTAAAGCAAAGGACACTGTCAAAGGAACGAGATGACAGCCTACAGACTGGGAAAATATCTTCACCAACCCTATATCTGACGAGGGCTAATATCCAGAATATATAAAGAACTCACAAAGTTAAACACAACAAACCAAATAATCCAATTAATCCAGATATTCTAAATAATCCACAACTATACAGAGAATTCACCACAGAGGCATATTGAATGTCAAAGAAACACTTAAAACAACTACTCAATGTCCTTAGTCATCAGGGAATTGCAAATCAAAATGACTGTGAGCTTTCAGCTCACACACATCAGAATGGCTAAGATCAAAACCTCAAATGACAACACATGCTAGAGAGGATGTTGAGAAAGCGGAACCCTCCTCCATTGCTGGTGGGAATGTAAACTTGTACAACCACTTTGGAAATCATTCTGACACATTCTCAGATAACTGGGAATAGTATTACCTCAAGATTCAGCTATACTACTCCTGGGCATATATCTGAAAGATGCTCTAACATACAAGGACATTTGCTCAACTATGTTTATAGCAGCTTCATTGGTAATAACTAGAATCTGGAATAACCTGGATGTCTCTCAAACAAAGAGTGGATACGCAAATTTAGGAACATTTACACAGAGGAATATTATTCAGCTATTAAAAACAAGGAAATCATGAAATTTTCAGGCAAATAGATGGAACTAAAAAAGATCATCCTAAGTGAAGTATCCTAGAAGCAGACATTCATGGTATATACTCACTTTATAAGTGGATATTAGCCATATAATATAGGATAATCATACTAAAATCTACAGACCTAAAGCATCTAAAGAAGGAGGACCATTTAAAAGATGCTTATTTCTCATTCAGAAGGGAAAATAGGATAGACACTGGAAGTGGTAGAAGAGAGGGAAAAGGCCTGGAGCCTACTAAAGATGTCCTCTACAAGACTCCACACAGCAGGGGATCGGAGCAGATGTGGAGACTCACAGCCACTCTTTGGACAGAGTGCAGGGGATCTTATGGAAGAAGGGGAATGTAAAAGGACCTGGAGGGACAGGAGCCCCTCAAGGAGATCAACAAAGCCAAAAAAAACCCTGCAGTGTCCAAGGGGGACTGCAGAAACTTATGCACCAACCAAAGATCATACATAGAGAGGATCTAAGGACCTAGACTCCCTGCTGATATGTAGCCCAAAGAGTCTCCATGTGGGTTCCCTAGTAAAGGGAGAAGAGACAGTCTCTGACGTGAACTCTGTTGCCTGCTTCTTGATCACTTCTCCCTGGTGGGGGACCTAGCCAGCTCACAGAGGAAGAGGATACAGACAGTCCTGATGGGACATGATAGGCTAGGGTTAGAGAGTAGGGGAGAATAACTTCCCCTATTAGTGGACCAGGGAAGAAGAATAGGGGAAGGAGAGGGTGGGAGGGTGGAACAGGGAGTAGATGTGGGAAGGGGGCTACAACAGGGAGATGAATCAAAGAAAATATAAATAATAAAAATAAACAAAAAACCTTATGTAGAAAAAAATGAAATGTTGAGAACCACTTCTTTAAAAAGAAACTGATGGCTTAGTCAAGTTTGGGTTCACTAATGTTCGCAGGGGTCCTGTGTTTTCATTATAATTGGTTGACAAGGTCTACAGAACTGGAGGAGAAATTTATTTCTGGGTACTCATTATAAGCACTCATATTCTAAAAAAAAAAATCTACACAGAAGTGACATTCACAGAAGGACCCATAGACATGGCGTATTAACATGTGCAAGGATAACCATTAAAACTCTGGAAAGAATAAATGAAACTGTTCTAACAAAAATTATATGTACATCTTAGTGAGATACACTTTTACCAAAACCAATTGTGTCTATTTTGCACTAAAGAAGCAAAAACAAAAAAACAAAACAACAACAAAAAAACCTTGCAGATAAAATTAGAATGCAGCTTGATTAGTTTAGACTAACGGAAGGTAAAAAAATGATTTCCTCAACTGAAAACTTACAATAATAGTGTACAAAGATGACTATACCAGGCTGTAATTTTTACAGCTTTCTGAAATGTCACTGTTACTTCTTTGATTTCTATTTCCAGTGACCATCTAGTTTATCAAGCAGCAAAAGCAAAACACTTTCATAAAATATTGACTATGCAAAAATTACAACTTCAAAAGGTCAGCATGCACTAAGAGCTTGTTTCCCTTCATATGATGTGTCGACACTAATATCTGAGGATTACCCAGATGCTTCTTAGAAGATCAGCTTGTAATTTTAACGAACATTCCACATCTACTTCAAAATCTGAATGTACCTGACTCAAAAAGGCAAGAAAGATAGAATAAATAAATTTGCAGTAGTTCCAGAAAAGAAAATCTAAGTCATTGGTTTTAATTTCTCTGTATGAATTAGTACTTAACTTTAAATGACGGAGTCTATTTTCAGTTTCATTTAATATAAATTATGAAATTGTCTAGACTTATGTATTTAATGTTAAAATTAAAATATGAATCAACACCCCCACCAATTTCATGGTTGTATGATAGTTCCTTTAGTTAATATTACATTAATTCTAAATACATATCTGTGATGTACAGTGTTAACAAATTAAATCTACAGGTTATGGTATCATAAATTGGCTTTGCATCAGCAATGGAAATGCAAAACCCTAATCTAGATTAATACTTTCTGGGTTCCTTTAAAATAAGAAATTATGCCAGTGACATCAGGTCAATAAAATATGCAAGAAAGAGACAATATAATACAAATTTCAATTTGTTAGACTTCTAGAAAAGTTGTTTTCCTTCTCACAAATACTTCATTTGGCTGACTGTGTTTCTTCAGTAGGCCTTGATCTATCCATATTTATGTGAAAACAGAAATATAAGCAGGGCATTTCCCAGGGTGGATACATAAGGATGCTTGTATCTCAGCATCTCATTCATACTCTACCTCTGTGGCTTTTTTTCAATTTTGTAGGAGTTATATTAGTAAAATATTAAGTTTGGTCATATCAAATCACGAAATCATTTACTGTACTTCAGATGGCTGTAGAACTTTCTCTGTGATGGGCTGACCCATTGTATCTATGTGTGAGATAAAGCTGGCCCCACTTACGGGCTGTGAGGCCTCCAGGTTTTCTTCAATGAGAGATGATTCTGTGTATATAAGTTTTGAAAACATAATTTCATAAAAACTCCCCCAAGCTTAATCTTTAAACTTCAGAAATCATACCTTTGTAATAAACTTTTATTTTATTTTTTAAATTTAATATTTTATTATTACTTACATTTTTTATTAATTAAACTTTATTCATTTTATATCCCCCCATAAGCCCCTCCCGATCCCACCCTCCTTCCCCTTTCTGCATGCATGCCACTCCCCAAGTCCACTGATAGGGGAGGTTCTCCTCTCCTTTCTGGTCTTAGTCTATCAGTTCTCATCAAAAGTGGATGCATTGTTCTCTACTGTGGCCTGGTAAGGCTGCTCCCCCCTCAGGGGGAGGTGATCAAAGAGCAGGCCAATCTGATTATGTCAGAGACAGTCCCTCTTCCCATTACTATGTAACCCACTTGGACACTAAACTGCCATGGACTACATCTGTGCAGGGGTTCTGGGTTATCTCCACGAATAGTCCTTGGTTGGAGTATGAGTCTCTGGGAAGTTCCCTGTGTTCAGATTTTCTTGTTCTGTTGCGCTCCTTGTGGGGTTCTTGTCCTCTCCAGATCTTACTGTTTCCCACTTCTTACATAAAATTCCATTAACTCTGCCCAACAGTTGGCCATCAGGCTCAGCATCTGCTTTGATAGTCTGCAGGGCAGAGGCTTTCAGAGGCCCTCTATGGCAGGTTCCTAGGATGTTTCCTGTTTTCTTCTTCTGGCTTTCAGAGGTCCCCTGTAGCAAGTTCCTAGGTTGTTTCCTGTTTTCTTCTTTTCTGATGTCCATCCTCTTTGCCTTTCAGGATGGGGATTGAACATTTTAGTTAGGGTCCTCTCTTTTGCTTAGTTTGTTTAGATGTACAGATTTTAGTGGGTTTATCCTATGTTGTATGTTTATATGAGTGAGTATATACCGTGTGTGTCTTTTTGCTTCTGGGACAACTCACTCAGGATGATCCTTTCCAGGTCCCACCATTTACCTGAAAATTTCATGATTTCCTTAATTTTCATTGCTGAGTAATACTCCATTGTATAGATGTACCACAATTTCTGCATCCATTCTTCAGTTGAGGGGCATCTGGGTTGTTTCCAGCTTCTGGCTATTACAAATAAAGCTGCTACAAACATGGTTAAGCAAATGTCCTTGTTGTGTACTTGAGCCTCTTTTGGATATATGCCTAGGAGTGGTATGGCTGGATCTTGGGGAGGCGCTATTCCTAGTTGTCTGAGACAGTGCCAGATTGATTTCCAGAGTGGTTGTACCAGTTTACATTCCCACCAGCAGTGGAGAAAGTTCCCCTTTCTCCAGAACCTCTCCAGCATGTGTTGTCACTTGAGTTTTTTATCTTGGCCATTCTCATGGGTGTAAGGTGAAATCTCAGGGTTGTTTTGATTTGCATTTCCCTAATGGCTAATGAGGTTGAGCATTTCTTTAAGTGTTTCTCTGCCATTCAATATTCCTCTGCAGAGAATTCTCTCTTTAGCTCTGTTCCCCATTTTTTAAGTGGATTACTCGGTTTGCTGCTTTTCAGCTTCTTTAGTTCTTTATATATACTGGATGTGAGTCCTCTGTCAGATAAAGGGTTGGTGAAGATTCTTTCCCAATCTGTAGGCAGTAGCTTTATTTTGATGACGGTGTCCTTTGCTTTGCAGAAACTTTTCAGTTTCATGAGGTCCCATTTATTGATTGTTGCTCTTAGAGCCTGTGCTGTGGTGTTCTGTTCAGGAAGTTTTATCCCGTACCAGTGAGTTCTAGGGTATTCCCCACTTTTTTTTTCTAGCCGATTCAATGTGTCTGGTTTTATGTTGAGGTCTTTGATCCACTTGGACTTCAGTTTTGTGCAAGGTGATAAGTATGGATGTTTTAAAAACTGCATGGTACTGGCATATAAACAGAATGGTGGATCAATGGAACCGAACAGAAGACCCAGAAATAAACCCACAAACTTATGGACACCTGATTTTTGACAAAGATGCCAAAACCATACAATGGAAAAAAGATAGCTTCTTCAACAAATGGTGCTGGTCCAACTGGATGTCTACATGTAGAAAAATAAAAATAGATCCATACTTATTACTTACATTTTATTAACTCTGTTTCCCAGATGTATACCGCTCCCTCATTCCCTCCCAATCTCACCTCCCTCCCTCATCTCCTCCCTGCCCCTTTCTAAGTCCACTGATAGGGAAGGACCTCCTCCCCTTTCAGCTTACCCTGTTTTATCAGGTATCTTCAGGACTGGCTGCAAAGTCCTCCTCTGTGGCCTAGCAGGACTGCTCCTCCTTTGGGGGGTGGGGAGGTCAAAAAGCCTGCAATTGAGTTCCTGTCAGAAATAGTCCCTGTTCCCCTTACTAAGGGAAAACAACTGATTACTGAGCTACCACGGTCTTCATCCTAGCAGAGGTTCTCTATCCATACATGGTCCTTGGTGGAGTGTCAGTCTCAGAAAAGACCCCTGTGCCCAGATATATTTGGTCCTTGTTGAGCTCCTATCCTTTCCACGTCATACTAACTCCCCCTTCTGCTGAAGGTGTAACAGACTTTTAAAAATTAAGTTCTATCACATAAAAATGTTTCATTAATTTTCCTTACTGTAATATATTTAGCAAAACAATAATTAAAATTCCATATCATTTTTGCTATGTGCAGTATACTTTCTTCAGATCAGAATATATATATACTTTAAAACATTTTTTCAAAAATTATAGAGTTCAGTCTTGCTAGGCCACAAAGGAGGACATGGCAGCCAGTCCTAAAGATACCTAATAAGCCAGGGTCAGATGGAAGGTGAGGAGGGCCTCCCCTCTCAGTGGCCTTAGAGAGGTGCAAGGAGGAGATGAGAGAGTGAGATTAGGAGGGAATGAGGGAGGGGGCTACGGTTGGGATACAAAGTAAATAACCTGTGATTAATATAAAAAAATAAAAATTAATAATAAACAAAGAAACTTACAAGGTGAAACTCATAAGAGCTCCACCTCAGAGCTAGGCTGGAGGAAGGAGGATTCCAGGTAATTACAGCTAATTTCCTCCAAGTTCTATAATCAAAGTCTGTGCTGTTTTTAAGAATTTTGTCTCATCTTAAAATTCTAAAAGGCAACAAAAGCAAACAACAACAATAGCAATATCTTTTATTGTTTGGGAAGTCTCTTGTATCCTTTTACCAACATCTGTAAGGGAAATTCCCATTCCTAGCCCTGGCACTTTTGTTAATCTATGGGTCTTGGAAGGAGCTTCATCTCTCAGTATGTGTATGTATGTGTATATGATGTGTGCTTAGTTTTAAGTAAGCTTATAAACAGTTTGCTTTTCCAAATATTTTAGAATTACATATGCTGTTGTTTTTCTGGTATGTGGCAAAAAGAGGCAAATTAAAGGCATGAATATTTTATGGTAAATAATTCCTGACTCTTCAACATATGCCACAATGTTATTTCTGGCTTTTCTACCTTTGGCTTTATTACAGAATTTCATGATGAAGATGATATAAGTAATTTTCATTTTCTGAAAATAAAAACTGAAGACCCAATTATAGTAAGATTGTCATGTTCTTTTCATTTTATTTGGCAGGTAACTAAAAATATAGACTCAGACTTTGAAACCCTGGGCTGACAGCCTTACTTGTTTCTTTCTAACAGGTTTTCATCACATAGAATATCTTTACATATTTCTTTGATTTCCCTCAGTGATTTTTCTGTCTCCTTTCAGAATAACAATTACATACTGTTTCAAATGAGATTCAAACTCTAGGCTGCATGATCACCCTACTGTGAGCTCCCCTCCTTGTATTTCTTTTCTTTATGAAAAGAACAAAGGAAATAAAATCACAGAAAGACTCTATCTCATGACTATTTGGAGAATAAATTGATGAACCAAAACAGACAACATATTTCCGTTTGTTTTAGAATTTAAATGTATAATTTTAAATGAAATTGTTGGATTCCAATAAGCCCAAACAGCCCAAGCAATCACAAGAGTCCAGCAAAGCAATAACTTTATTTGAATTATGCAGCAAAAACTGACCAGTCATGTACAACAGCAGACCAGGCATGTACGACAGACATGGGAATTAGCTGTGTCTAAATGTCTTCCAACATTTATCTCAGTAAGTATTTAGCCAGATGACAAAATCTTTTTGTACTCAACTCCACTAATGATCAATCAGAGCCGTGGAACAGACTCAGGAACTGAACTGTGACTTGAAAGGGAAATTCTACAGCGTTTTTAATGGATGGAACCCCCAAAGCAAAGGGAAGCGATGCAGGCTGTTGCATTTTCCAGTTGTATTCTTCCACAAGGGGTTGGACAAGAAAGTCAACACTGGTAAGTAGGCCTTATTCGGGTCACCTGGTATCAAGGTCCTTGATTCAGATTTTGAAGTCATTCCCCTCCTGGATTTCTTGTCCAGAACTCAGAATGATAATTCTCTTATCATGGCATGGACAAGCTGCATGTAGTCAGCCTAAGTCATGACAGGCATGACATGACTAGTTCGCCTGAGTTTAGATAATCAGAAACTTCTGTCTTTATGTCCTTCACTATTTAACCGACAAATACTAAACACCTGAAGAAGCAGGATAGGCATTGTTTCCTGGCTTGGGAGCATGATCTCACTTTTGACCCTGCCAGCAAGTTGGAGGTTGCTGTTCCTGAGATAGCAGGACTCAAACAACTGTCTCCTAACTAAAAAACTGAACAATGAATTTAGAATGTAATTTGTTAATTTGTAATTCCTGGCTGGAGCATGTTCTAACCGTATGGTTACAGCAAATCTTAATGGAGATGTTTAACTATACTAAACTTCAGTGCGGTACGTATGACTCATATGACATGGTAGGATTATGGACTCAATGGAAATATCAGACCAACATCCATTTCTTGATTTCCACTACAACATAGGTAAAATTAGAAACTAAACATCAAAATAACCCAAACAATATTTATCATCTATATCAGAAAAAAGAATGGTGGCTGGAGAGATGGCTCAGGGGTTAAGAGCACTGGCTGTTCTTTCAAAGGTCCTGAGTTCAATTCCCAGCAACCATATGGCAGCTCACAACCATCTATAGTGAGATCTGGTGCTTTCTTCTTGTGTGCATAAGTAGGCAGCATACTGTATAAATAATAAATAAATAAATCTTTAAAAAATTTATTTAGATCCTGTTAATGAAACAATATTGTTGACTTAAAAAAAATTCAGGAAGTAATATTATTCAGCAATTAGAAAATTTCTGTCTTATTTTATTTTCCCAGTGCTGTAAGAAAACACCAAAACTATAAACAACTTAGAGAAAAAAAAATTTTTTTGCTAACTTGTAACACATGGTTCTGTGGCAGAGAAGTCAAGCCTTCAGGGGTCTTCTTGAAGCATTTTTGTTAAATTTCATGCGTAATCAGTAAATGGAGAGGAGCAAAGACATGCTTGCTGTACAGCATGTCTCTAATCTACCATTTAGGTATTTTCCCCAAGAAATGGCCCCGCCCACGGCTTGTGTGTCTCCCACTGCACTTAATGTAATCATGATATTCCCTACAGATTTAACAAGTGGCCCACTTGCATGTATGTAAATAAATATTTGTCTACCATATCTCCAGTTTCAAGGCACTGAGGGGACCGTCAACCTTATCCCTGCCCCTCACACAGCCAATGGGACAGGACATCCACCTTAAACATGTTGAATGAAGGTAGATAATTATGATAGATGTGCTACATGTGGACACATTAAGAAAGAACATCTTCGGCCTTAACTCCAACCATATGATTTATCATATGTCTTGATTTATCCAAGTTTAACCATATTCCTGACACTGCACAGTGACGCTAACTTGATCATGGTTGATGATGTTTTTTAAATATTTCAATAGTCTACTGGCAAACATTATTGGTAACTTTTTTAGAAAAAAAGTATGTATATACAATATATGTTGATCATTTGTACTCTTTCTCATCACTCAGGTCCTCCAAGGTTCTCCCCAAACTATGTACCCCCAGTTTTACACCTGTATTCACCAGGCATATAAGATCTTAATTTTATTTTATTGATGTGTCTTTACTTGGTTTTAATACTACAAATTCTGCAGCAGAATGTTGGAAGTATTTCTTTAGTTTCTTTTTTATTTAATAACTTGATAAGTTTGCAATTTTTAAAAGTTTGATCCACTTGTACTTAGGCATCTTTAAATCAGAAGGCCTTTTATCCCCCACTTTGTTTGTTTGGGGTCTCTCTAAGATATTGAGCAGTTTTGGGTTTAACACTGTTGGTTTGAACAAACCTTTAAAGTTGTCTTATACTCTTAGTCTTTCTAACTCAATAAAATATAAAGTATAAATTTTTAAAGTAGCCCTAATAATCTGCTGATGGCTTTTTTTTGGTGTTTATTGTAATGCTTAGTTTTGTTTTTTTTTTTGTTTGTTTGTTTTTTATCTCTGACTCTGCTAATTTGAGTAACATTTGTTAACTGTATTAAAATATATTATTTTTATTGTAAATACAAAGAGTACTGTACTGTGGCTGTGCCTTTAGTATGTAAATGGACATAGGAAATATTATGCTAATCAAAATATACAAATGCAAAGATTTTATATATTTTAGTTAAATTTATGAAATAAACTAAATAAATAACTCTACATGGGCATATACAAAACAGATTACTTCATCTTCACAATAAAGAAAATTTATATGACTGGCATTCCTTATGTTTTCGTTAATAAAAGTTATTTATGCCTAGATATAGTGGCAATACAATATTGTGAATGTACCATTGAGGTATATGTTTTAACTTTATTCTTAGGTTGTGCGAACTTAATTTCAAAGATTGATTTTTATGTAAGCCCTTAATACTTATGTTTGGTTTTTGAATAATTTTATCCACAACCTCTACACTTGAATTAATTTCAACAAGTATACAGAATTATCTAATTAATATGTATTTTGATCATGCTTCAACTCATGCTTGGCTCTCAATATATTTATCAAATAAAAAGTAACTAACAGCCCCTGTCACCAAAATTTACTTCTAATATTTTCTTTTTTGTTTATTTTTATTTTTTAATTTATTTGTAATAGATCCTAGCTGAAGACTTCTTCCTCAACTCCTCCCAGTCCCACCTCCCTCCCTCTTTTCCCCTATGCCCTTCACCTAGTTCACTGAAAGAGGGAGTTCTCTTCTTTTGCCATCTGCCCATAGCCTATCAAATCTCATGAGGACTGCCTGGATCCTCTTCCTCTATGGCCTGGCCTGGTCTGGCAAGACCATATCACCAGGGGCAAGTTATCAAAGAGCAGGTTCATGACAGAGGCAGCCCTGATCTCCTTACTCCAGAACCCGCATGGAGATTAAGCTGCCAATTGGCTACATCTGAGCAGGGGGTTAAGGTCCTCTTCATGCATAGTCCTTGCTTAGCACATTAGTCTCTGCAGGACCCCCAGGGCTCAAGTATTTTAGCTTTGTTGGTCTCTTTGTGGGGCTCCTGTTCCCTCTATGTCCTTCTTCCCCTCTCCCCTTCTACCCATATGACTCCCTGTGCTCTGCCTATGGTTTGGCTATGAGTATCAGGATCTGCTTTGATCCCCTGTTGGGTGGAGCCTTTCAGAGGACCCTCTATAGTAGGCTCCCATGAAATTTGCAGGCAAATAGATGGAACAAGAAAAAATGATCCTGAGTGAGGTAACCCTGAAACAGAAAGATACACATGGTATACACTCACTTATAAGTAGATGGTAGCTGTATAATATAGAATAGCCATACTAAAATCTACACATCTAAAAAGCTAAACAACAAGGAGGACCTTAGGGAGGATGCTTAGATCTCATCCAGGATGGCAAACAGGATTGACACCAGAAGGGGTGAAAGAAAAGGAACAGGATAGGAGTGTACTTCAAATATTTTTTATTTAATTTTATTTATATATTTATTTATTACAATTTATTCACTTTGTCTATCCTCTGGAGCCTCCTCCCAGTCCCACCCACAGTCCCTCTTCTCCCCCTGGGCCCTTTCCCTAGTCCCCTGATAGGGGAGGTCTTCCTCCCCTTCTATCTGACCTAGTTTATCAGTTCTCATCAAGGTTGGCTGCATCATCTTCTTCTGTGCCCTTGCAAGGCTGCTGCCCCAGAAGGAAGTGACCAAAGAGCCTGCCACTGAGTTCATGTCAGAGACAGCTCCTGTACCCCTTACTAGGGTACCCACTTAGAAACTGAACAGCCAATAGGCTTCTTTTGAATAGGGGGTCTAGGTCCTCTCCATGCATTCATGGTCCTTGGTATCAGTCTCTTCAGGAACCTCTGGGTGCAGGCCTTTTGACTCTGTTGTTCTCCTTGTCAGGTTCCTGTCCCCTCCAGGTCTTTCTATCTCCCCTTTCTTCCACAAAGATTCTGGCACTCTGCCCAAAGTTTGGCTATGAGTCTCAGTATGTCCTTCGATACTCTGGTGGGTAGAGTCTTTCAGAGGTCCCCTGTGCAAGGCTTCTGCCCTATTCCTTGTCTTCTCCAAATTCCGATGTCTGTACCAAATATTTTAAAAGATGTTACTCATCCTGAGATGGTTAGATGATGAAAATTTGTCCTGAATTTATATTTCACCACTGCAGATCATCTATATTCTTTCTTCAAGGATCATTATCCAACTATAATATGGACTCTTAACCGTGAGAGTGGTTATGTCTCTGAGTCATTTGCCTGTCTTGTGATGCTTTTCTTGACACTGGGTTGCCTGGTCCAGCCTGGATATTAGGGTTTATGCCTACTCTTATTGTGACTAGTTCTGTCATGTTTGGTTGATATCCCTGGGGGACCTGCTCTTTTCTGAATGGGAAATGGAGGAGTAGTGGATCTTGGGGAGGAGCCAGGTATGTAAATGCTGGGAGGAGTGCAGGGAAGGGAAACGTCAATCATCATGTATAAATACAATACGATAGAACAAAAAGAAAAAAAGCTAATCTATTAAAAAATAAAGAACCATTTTCCAAAGAGTGATTTTAGTGTCATTTTCTCTAACTTATTTTTTCAATATGACCATTTACTAAGACATTCATAAATTCATGAAAGAATAAAATTAAAGCACTTTTTCTCAAGATCATTATGCATTTTATTGTGTAATTTTTTATAACATCATTTCAAACTTGAACTCAAAGTCTGTGACCTAACATTTTTAATGTTTTTATTTATTAGAATATAATGCCTAATACGGTGGAAGGTTTTCAGCATTTCTTTTCAGTTATGTGACTCCAGCTATTCATATAGTTTCTTATACCAAAAAAATGTCATATGCACTTGGTTGAATGAAAAACAAGATCTTGAATTTTGTTTAAATATATTAGAGTTAATGTAATTTGTTTTTATAATGTATGAGTTTGATAAATATCAACTTTTAATGTTTCCTCTACAGTGTTCAGGGAAAATAAACAGTTACTTTCTGACCTGTTCACTTATGGAATACATATACTACCCTTACCATCAGGCAAAATCCTCTTTTGTTGGGGTTGATCTGAAGCTACTATGTATTTAAATATTATGTGCTTCCCTACAAGATGCCTACAAGCACATTCAAACATATCCAAAATGATGTGGTCGAAATCTTGCCTCCAAAATAATCCCTGATTGGCTAAGTAAAGTTGCCTACAACCTAGACTGTGCAGAGACAGGTGGTTAAAGCCAATGTTCACTGGGCTGGGGGCAACAGAGAAGGACTATGAGAAGGGAAAGGAAGGAGGACAAAGGAGCAGACTAGCGAGGGGTTAGTGTGAAGTAAAAGCACTTGGCTGGAAGGAGTTTGCTCTCATGTTTGGCATGATAGAAAGAATAAGCCCAAATGGAAAACATGAGCGATGTTTATAGAGGTTTGGACTGAGAAGTAGAAGCTTATTTGATTAATATCTGGCCAGGCCCAGTGTGTTTAGGCTTATCAAAAATCTAAAAAGTCTCTGTGTCTTTTACTTATGTGATGGTGAGTAAAGAAATAACCGTCTCTTTAATAATTGTATGAACCAGTATTAAATATTAATAATTGTTCATCCTTTTTTTCTCTCTCCCTCCTTCCTTCCCCATCCCTCCTTCCACTCTCCCTCCTTTCTTTTCTTTCTTCCTTCCTGCCCTCATTTGTTTTCTTATTCTCACCTTCCCTCATAAGTCTTGCTTTCTTTCTTTCCTCTCTCCTTTCTTCTTTTTCTCCCTCCCTCCTTCCTTCCTTTCTTCTCTTCCTCATCCCTCCTTCCTTCCTTCCCTCCCTCATCTCTCCCTTCCTCCTTTCCTTCTCCCTTCCTCCCTCCTTCTTTCCCTTCCCTCCTTCTAGCCTTTTTATTTCCTCCCTGTCCTAGGAACCAAACTCAAGACCTTTTGCATACTAGGTAAGAGCTCCAGCACTGAGCCACATCTCCAGCTTCTCAAAATCTGACTTTTCTTAAACAGTCTGGCTGTTTTGTTGGTTAGTTTTGAGCCATGTAGCAGAAGCTTGTTTTGAACACCCTATATAACCCAGGTACTGTTGTTCATCATTCTTTAGTCTGACATTGATGGGATAGCTTTGAACTGTTATTTTCAAAGCCTACTGGTAGGTACTAGAATGTATATGGTAGCTCTTTTAGGCCAGTAAGATTATATCTGTTCAAAGCATCGGTGGTTCTTGGACAATACTCTGCCAGAACATGTATGCTAGAACAGATTTATGTGGGAGGATTTGAGGGAAGAAAATAAAACCAATGTGACAATATATATTCATGTGTGTATATGTGTGTTGTATTGTTCTTATGTGCAAAAGAAAAGTGAAATTACATATGGATTCATTAGAACAACCTAGGTTGTCATCAGACACTTTTAAAGGTAAATACCCAAATCTTAGAATCAAATAATTACATATTTAATATATGTTGATTTAAACTTAACTTACATTCTTTATTATAAATACAACGTTGTTAAAAAGAATCCAGAGTTATTATAAATATATAAAATATAATTGGATGTCTACATGTAGAAAATGCAAATAGAACCATACTTATCACCATGCACAAAACTGAAATTCAAGTAGATCAAAGACCTCAATATAAAAACATATACACTAAATCTGTTAGAAGAAAAAGGGGGAAGAGCCTTGAATTCATAGGCAGGAGACAACTTATGAACAGAACACCAATTGCACAGGCTTTAAGGTCAACAATCAATAAATGGGACTTGACGAAACTGAAAAGCTTCTGTAAAGCAAAGGACACTGTCATCAGAACAAAACAACAGCCCTATATCTGACAAAGGGCTAATAGCCAGAATATATAAATAACTTAAAAAGTTAAACAGCAACAAATCAAGTAACCCAATTAAAAAATGGGGTAAGGAGCTAAACAGAGAACTCTCAATAGGGGAATAGCAAATGGCAGAGAAACACTTAAAGAAATGCTAAACATCCTTAGTCATCAGGGAAATGCAAATCAAAAAGACCCTGAGATTTCAAACTTATACCGATCAGAATGTCTAAGATGGAAAACTCAAGTGACAACACATGCTGGAGAGGATGTTGAGAAAGAGGAACCCTCCTCCATTGCTGGTGGGAATGTGAAGTTGTACAACCACTTTGGAAATCAATCTGGTACTTTCTCAGACAATTAGGAATAGTGCTACCTCAAGATCCAGCTATACCACTCCTAGGCATATATCCAAAAGATACTCAAGTATACAACAAGGACATTTGCTCAATCATGTTCATAGCAGCTTTATTTGTAATAGCCAGAAGCTGGAAACAACCCAGATGTCCCTCAGTTGAGAAATGTAGACAGAAATTGTGGTGCATTTACATAATGGAATACTACTCTGCAATCAAAAACAAAGAAATCAGGAAATTTGCAGGCAAATGGTGGGATCTAAAAATGATCATCCTGAGTGAGGTATCCCAGAAGCAAAAAGACACGCAGGGTATATACTCACTTATAAGTGGACATTAGACATATAATATAGAAAAAAACATACTAAAATCTGTACACTTAAGGAAGCTAATCAAGAAAGAAGACTCTGGTAAGTTGCTCAATCTTCATTCAGAAAGGATTTATAACCACACCTATATCTATTACTGTAATTTGTATGCAGTGATTATATTATTCAAACAAACTTAAACAATCTTAAATATAGTTTAATTTAATTAACTAGAATACATGAGAATTTTTTCTCTCCAAGTGGCCACCACCAACAGTTTACTTAAACCCTTCTATTTTTACTTAAAATTACCTAAATTTTGGATGGCAAAGAGGATGGACATCAGAAGAAGAAAACAGGAAACAACCTAGGAACCTGCCACAGAGGGCCTCTGAAAGACTCTGCCCTGCAGACTATCAAAGCAGATGCTGAGACTTATAGCCAACTGTTGGGCAGAGTGCATGAAATCTTATGTAAGAAGTGGGAAACATTAAGAGCTGGAGAGGACAGGAACCCCACAAGGAGCACAACAGAACAAAACCAGAAAATTTGAACACAGGGTCTTCCCAGAGACTCATACTCCAACCAAGTACCAGGCATGGAGATAACCTAGAACTCCTGCACAGATGTAGCCCATGGCAGTTTAGTGTCCAAGTGAGTTACATAGTAGTGAGAAGAGAGACTGCCTCTGACATAATCTGATTGAGCTGCTCTTTGATTACTTCCCCCTGAGGGGGGAGCAACTTTACCAGGCCACAGAAGATGACAATGCAGCCACTCCTGATATGATCTGATAGACTAAGATCAGAAGGAAGGAGAGGAGGACCTCCCCTATCAGTGGACTTGGAGAGGGACATGCGTGAAGAAGGGGAAATGAAGTGGGACCGAGAGGGGAGGAGGGAGGCGTTTACAAAGTGAATAAAGTGTAATTAATAAAATAAAATAAAAGACAAAAAAATATGGTCTCAAAAAAAATTACCTAAATTAAGCGTTTTACTGCTTAAATTACTTTTTACAATGTACTAAGGACATTATCTAAGAAAAAAAATTAAATGTTGACTCTATGGTCCAGTAAATGAGTAACTGCATGATGAAAGGTTGAAAGTTACTTGAGATGCTATGAGAATACAGAGGCCCCAAACTTTGCTCCTGCCATCTTGCCTCTCCTCATTTATAAGAAAACATTGAGTGAAAGTAATGACTTGCACTAAGTGTTCTCCCATTCTGTATGAATATCTCATTTACACAGCAGCTCTGACAACTTCTGCCTTGTGATTATGTTGTAAGGATGCAAAATTGTCTCCTGAATTAATGGCAACTGCATCAAAGCCTTTACCCAGCACACTGTTTGAAATGATTAAATTCATGGAATGTTTGCTTAATTTATTTTCTTTTTCTTTTTTTTTTTATTCTATGGCCTTTGCCTGAGGCAAACCTATCTAATAATTTTCAATTGCATAAAACAATAACTCATGACCCAATAAATTATTAAGGAACCTTGCCTTGCACCTGATTCATCATTAATCTTCCCACAATGGCAGGAAGCCTATTGAAATATTGCAGTTTCTTGGCATGATAAATAGTTCCATTTAAACATAGAAATATAGTCATATACGTTTATTCTGTGTGTATTTTCTTTAAAATTATCTTTAAACTAAAATTTTCCACTAAATTTCAAAGTCCTAGTAATCTCATACTCAGAAGTTCTGTAGTTTATATGCTTCACTTGTAATTTGCTTCTTTTTTTAATATTAGTTACATTTATTAACTCTGTATCCCAGCTGTATCTGCTCCCTCATTTCCTCACAATACCACCCTCACACCCTTATCTCCTCTCTGCCCCTTTCCAAGTCCACTGATAAGGGAGGTCCTCCTCCCCTTTCATCTGACCCTAGCTTATCAAGTATCTTCAGGCCTGGCTGCAAAGTCCTCCTCTGTGGGCTAGCAGGGCTGCTTCTCTCTTGGAGGTGGGGAGGGCAAAGAGCCAGCCATTGAGTTCATATCAGAAATAGTCCCTGTTCCCGTTACTAGGGGGGCCCACTTGCTTCTTGACCTTGACATTCCTCCAGAGGTGATCATTACCTTTTTATTTTTTTTCAGATTTTGTTTCATAAAATGATCTATAGATAAAAGAATATTAGAATATCTATCATCATTTTATCATTACCTTCAGCTTTATGTGCTGATATTCTTAAATGCCCTATGAAAGTTGGGGATAGAACATGGATTAAATTGGTTTAATATCAAATACTGCTACCTCTGTACACTTATCCTAAAATATAAGAGGGATGGAATATTGTCAGTTCTGAACAATAGCCTAAACTTTGATCCATGATGACAGCTGGTCACGAAAATGTAGATTAATGCACATTTTAATTAATTTATTTTTTATTAATTACAGTTTATTCATTTTGTATCCCAGCTGTAGCTCCCTCCTCCCATCCCCTCCCAATCCTACCCTCCCTCCATCATCTCCTTCCATGCCCCTCTCAAAGTCTACTGAGAGGGGAGGTCCTCCTCCCCTTCCATCTGATCCTAGTCTATGAAGGATTGGCTATATTGTCCTCCTCTGTGGCCTAGCAAGCTTGCTCCCCATCCAGAGGAGGCAGTCAAGAGCTAGTCACTGAGTTCATGTCAGAGACAGTTCCTGTTCCCCTTACTAGGAGACTGAGACTTGGAGACTGCACTGCCATGGGCTACATTTGAGCAGGGGTTCTAGGTTATATCCATGCTTGGCCCTTGGTTGGAGTATCAGTCTCAGGAAAGTCCCCTGTGCTCAGATATTTTGGTTCTGTTGCTATCCTTGTGGAGCTCCTGTCCTCTCTAGGTCTCCCCCTTCTTTCCTAAGATTCCCTGCACTTGGCCCAAAGTTTGTTTATGAGTCTCAGAATCTGCTTTGATAACAAATGAGTCTCAGAATCTGCTTTGATAACAATGCTGAGTAGAGTCTTTCAAAGGCCGTCTGTTGTAGGCTCCTGTCCTGTTTTCTCCTTCTTCCACATTTTTAAAGGATGAAAATAACAGGTATTATAAGAGTTACTGAAAATGCTATCATTTAAGACTGAAATTGAGCAGAATAAACAGTTTAAAAATAAATATGATATTTTGGACATGTTGTTAATATTCTTTGATTATCACATAAATATTTTGTTAATAGTGAAAAACAGAAAATTTGAAAGCACCATAATAAAGAATCAACTTTGTCAGTTAGGCCTGTTTCTATAATAAAATGACTACAATTTCTGTATTCATTCTTCAGTTGAGGGGCATATAGGTTGATTCCAGATTCTGGCTATTATGAATAAAACAGCTGTGAACAAATGTCCTTTTTGTATGGTTGAGCATCTTTCTGATATATGTCCAGGAGTGGTATAGCTGGATCTTTTTTTAATTTTTTATTTAACTTTTATTAATTACACTTTATTCATTTTGTATCCCCCCATAAGCCCCTCCCTCTTCCCCTTCCGATCCCACCCTCCTTCACCTTTCTGCATGCATGCCCCTCCCCAAGTCCACTGATAGGGGAGGTCCTCCTCTCCTTCTTTCTGATCTTAGTCTATCAGTTCTCATCAAAATTGGCTACATTGTCCTCTACCACGGCCTGGTAAGGCTGCTCCCCCCCCCCCCAGGGAGAGGTGATCAAAGAGCAGGCCAATCAGATTATGTCAGAGGCAGTCCCTCTTCCCATTACTATGTAACCCACTTGGACACTGAACTGCCATGGGCTACTCCTTGGTTGGAGTATGAGCCTCTAGGAAGTTCCCTGTGTTCAAATTTTCTTGTTCTGTTGCTCTCCTTGTGGAGTTCCTCTCCTCTCCAGCTCTTACTATTTCCCACTTCTTACATAAAATTCCATTCACTCTGCCTGACAGTTGGCCATCAGACTCAGCATCTGCTTTGACAGTCTGCAGGGCAGAGGCTTTCAGAGGCCCTGTGTGGCAGGTTCCTAGGTTGTTTCCTGTTTTCTTCTTCTGGCTTTCAGAGACCCTCTGTAGCAGGTTCCTAGATTGTTTCCTGTTTTCTTTTTCTTCTGATATCCATCCTCTTTGCCTTTCAGGATGGGGATTGAACATTTTAGTTAGGGTCTTCTCTTTTGCTTAGTTTGTTTAGATGTACAGATTTTAGTGGGTTTATCCTATGTTGTATGTTTATATGAGTGAGTATAGATCGTGTGTGTCTTTTTGCTTCTGGGACAACTCACTCAGGATGATCCTTTCCAGGTCCCACCATTTACCTGAAAATTTCACGATTTCCTTAATTTTCATTGCTGAGTAATACTCCATTGTATAGATGTACCACAATTTCTGCATCCATTCTTCAGTTGAGGGGCATCTGGGCTGTTTCCAGCTTCTGGTTATTACAAATAAAGCTGCTACAAACATGGCTGAGCAAATGTCCTTTTTGTGTACTTGAGCCGCTTTTCGATATATTTATAGCTGGATCTTGAGATATCACTATTCCTAATTTTCATGACTGAGATATTTCTGGATTCACTGACATAATCAAAGTCAACTTGAACTAGTAGTCACACAGCAGCAAAAATACCAAAGCTGCAGCAATGTTCTATTGTGTCTAAAACCTTCAGGAACTTGCATCCTTGCCTTCGTTCTTACCTTTTTGAAGTAAAGCTACTGTGTGTTGTAAATAAATCCTTGTGCAAGACCATAAAGACGTTCTCATTTAAACACAAAACAAAAGAATGAAAGAAAATAAAATATAATCAATGTCTTCGGATTTTCTAGCAACACGAAGATCAGCACATCACATGACGCATGAACAAGAATCTTTTCTCAGCATTTACATAATGGTGACATACTCATAAAATTCTAAATGGTATTTATTTGGGGGCAAGCAGATAAAGTGCATCCCCTACTGTAAAATAATAGTTGAAGGCCCTACTTCTGAGAAAATGGGGGAGAAAATTATCTTCTCCATATAGAAAAAAAAATGTATTCCAAACCAACTTGTAATGTGCATATATTGATATAGAGATATATTTAATATGTGATGCATAATATGTGATCTAAGAACTAATGTTAATAAGTAACATTTTAATAAAAGAGCTTGTCATTGTCTCAAAAAGGACTATCAAAGATATAGGGACACCTGGCAAACTGTTGCCTTTCAAAATGTCAGACCAAGTGGGTATATTGTTATTCAATAATAGTCATATGTTGGAAATAAAAATCATGTTCCTCTATGTTTTTGTTATAGTAAATTCAAAGTAAGAATCTATATTAGGGGGAAAGATGGGCTGGGGGAGGAAGACAAAGGGAAGAGCTAGGATTTAGGAAATAAGCAAAACTAATTTATCTTCCTTTATACTAGAAGCTTAAACTTAGGAATAACCTTAAGTATGTACTGGGGGAGGGGCATGGGTAGGGAAGAGGTAGGGAGGGTGGGATTGGGAAGGGAGGTGGGAGGGAGCTACAGGAGAGATACAAAGTGAATAAACTGTAATTAATAAAAATAAAATAATTTAAAAAATGCCTTGAGTAAAAGCAAATTAAGAAAGAAAGATTTAAAAGTTTATTTGGCTTACAGAGCCAGAGGAATAAGAGACCCTGATGGCAAAATGGATGTCATGACAACAGGGACAGGCATGGGAGCTGGAGCATAAGAGCTCATATCCCCAATAATTAGTACAAAGCAGAGAGAGGGAGAATATACTGAAACTAGACAAGGGATTTACTCTTCAAACCTGCCTCCTAATAGGATACTTCTTCCAGCAATTCACCATGTCCCCAACCTTCCTGCATAGAGCCAACAACTAAAGACAAAGTTTTCAAATGTCAGTGATTATGTGGAGATGTGAGTCAAACCAAAATAGACTCAAAATATATAAACTCAGAGAGTTTTTTTTTTCTGAAAGAAGAAACAATTGAATAGTCCCTAGAAATATTAGCCAAATTAAAACAAAGAAGATTCATGTACATAGAAAAAACTAGAGAAACACTTTAATGGATAAAGTACTTGCCATAAGGACCAGCATCAACATGAAATTGAATACATTAGATCTGGTGGCACAATCTTATAATCTCCGAAGGCTGATACGATATAAATTCGTGACCTGTGGGTCTAGTTGTAATCTTGACCTCACAAAATCAGGTGAGAATGAAAATGACATTTGACATCAAGGTGTATATATTCACATGTGTGCCTATGGACATACTAAAACAAAGAGGTGGGAAGAGAAAGAAGGAAGGGAGAGAGGGGTGAATGGTGAGAGAGAGAGGAAAGAAAGGGAGACTGGGATAGAGACCAAGATACAGACAGAAAGGAGGAGAGATATTAACTTGAAACCCTACTGAAATCTACAAAATCATTGAAGAAACACTTTATAATCTTATATGTTAAAATATGGAAAACCTGGGAGAAATGGATACATAACTTGACACATATGACACACCACATTTTAATTCTAAGAATATAAACAGATGTAGCTCATGGCAACTCAGTCTCCAACTGGGGTCCCTAGTAATGGGAACAGGGGCTGTCTCTGACATGAACTCAGTGGCTGGCTCTTTGATCATCTCCCCCTAAGGGGGGAGCAGCCTTACGAGGCCTCAGAGGAAGACCATGCAGCCATACCTGATGAGACCTGATAGACTAGGATCAGAGGGAAGGGGAGGAGGACCTCCCCTATCAGTGGACTTGTGGAGGGGAATGGAAGGAGATGAAGGAGGGTGAGTGGGATTGGGAGGGGATAAGGGAGGAGGATACAGCTTGGATACAAAGTAATAAACTGTAATTATTAATAAAATAATTAATTAAAATTTTAAATTTCAAAGAAAAAGTATATAAACACCTTAAAGAAATCCATACAAGCATTCCACAAAAAGTAAAGCCCAGTTCTAGAAAAATTCACTGATGAATTCTTCTAAGCCTTGAATAAAAACTAAAGCCAAGATCCCAAAATTTTCCAAAGAAATATCAAGGAAAATACATCACTATCTCATTCTATGAGAGGATTATTACCTTTATATGAGAGCCAAGAAAGCACACCACAACAAACAACAACTACTACTAAAACAGCCATCAGGATAATGGAAAGTGAAACAGCACTGATATTCCACCTTTCTCCAGTCAGAGGGATTTGTTCAGAAAATAATGGGGATAAGAAGAATCACTTATTCACTGCTTGTGGGACTGTAAGACTGTATGTCCACTGGGGAAATCACTATGAGGTTTCTTAAAAATTGGCAAGCAGAATAATCGGATGCAGAAATACCACTTTGATTGTATCAGTGGACTCTAAGTCACCACTCTAGAGACACTTGCCAATACATTAATTGATGCACCACTTACAAGAGGCAAAAATTTAAAAAAAGAACCAGCTCACATATTTACAAATAGAAGTATGGGTACAGAAAATATTTTACACACACACACACATATATATACAATGGAATTTTATTTATTCATAAAGAAAATGAAATCATGACATTTGAGAGAAATTGATTGGAGAAGGTAGACAAGTACAGCACATATTTTCTTATATATAGAACCTAGCTTTAAATTTATGTTTAAATACACATTTATCTCCCTACTTCACAATCTATCTATCTATTTGTCCTTCTATATATCATATCTATATATGCATACAAATATATACACGTGTGTGATTATCTATGCATATGTGATGGGGCCATAAAACTAAAAAGAGAATCACAAGAGAGAGTACAAGAGCTTAAGGGAGTGAGAACTCAATATAACAACATAATAGGTGTAATAAAAAAAATACAAAGAAAGACTTATTTTCTGGTAAACAACAGAACCATCCATTTGACACAGAGAGCAAGAGAGAGAATTGTGTGACTACAGTTGATAAAGAAGAAGTATATTGAGATATACATTTAAAGATGCTATGTTAAAACTAATTATTTAATATAAAAGAATCATTGCTATTCTCCAACATTTGTACAGTACACACACCGGCTATAGAAGGACCAGTAGATTTTTTTCTTTTGTTTTTTCTTTTAGTTTATTTTTAACTTAAATATTCACTTTACATCCAGATCATAGCACCCTCCCTCCTTTTTTCTCTCTTCTTCCCACTGACTTTTTTTTCCCTTTACCCCATCTCTTTATCCCCAGAAAAAGGGAGCCGCCTCCTACTACAAGCATATCAAGCCACATAAAGTATGAGCTCATCCTCATCCATTAAGACCAGGCAAGCAATCCCTATAGAGGGAAGTGATCCAAAAGCAAGCAACAGAGTCCACATCATAGAAAGCCCTTGCTCAAGTTACTAGGGGGCTCACAAGAAGAACGAACTACCAGATTCTGCTTATTACGAATAAAGCTGCTATGAGCATAGCTGAGCAAATGTCCTTGTTGAATGGTTGAGCATCTTTCAGATTTATGCCCAGGAGTAGTATAGATATATCTTGAGGAAACACTATTCCCAGTTTTCTGAGAAAGCATCAGATTGATTTCCAAAGTGGTTGTACAAGTTTACATTCCCCCCAACAATGTAGGAGGGTTCCCCTTCTCCATATCCTCCCCAACATGTATTATCACTTGAGTTTTTTATCTGAAGGGTGTGAGATGGAATATCACAGTTTTTTTTATTTGCATTTCCCAATGTCCCTAAGGACACTGAACATCTCTTTAAGTGTTTCTCTGCCATTCGACATTCCTTTGTTGAGAATTCTCTGTTTAGCTCTGTACCCCATTTTTTAATTAGATTTTTTGTTTTGTCGGTGATTAATTACTTGAGTTCTTTATATATTCTGGATATTAGCTCTCTGTCAGATGTAGGGTTGGTGATGATCTTTTCCCAGTCTGTAGGTTGTTGGTTTTTTGTTTGTTTGTTTGTTTGTTTTTTCTGTTGACCATGACCATGTCCTTCACTTTACAGAAGCTTTTTGGTTTCATTAGGTCCCATTTAATGACTGTTAATATTAGAGTCTGAGCTTTAGATGTCCCTCAACTGAATAATGGGTACAGAAATTGTGGTACATTTACACAATGGAATATTACTCAACTAATAAAAACAAGGAAATCATGAAATTTGCAGGCAAATGGTGGGACCTAGAAAAGATCATCCTGAGTGAGGTAACCCAGAACCAGAAGCACACACATGGTATACACTCACTTATAAGTGGATATTAGCCATATAATATAGGATAAATAAATATTAACCAATTTTGAGTAATATTTGTTGCATAGTTATTAGATTTGTCTCAGTATGATGGTCAAATTTCTATTGGTCTATGTATGACTTCCTTCTTCTTTTGTACTCTTTTTTCTTTTTTATAATTTGACAGTCCCTGTTCCCATTACTATGGAATCCGCTTGGACACTGAACTGTCATGGGCTACATCTGTGCAGGGGTTCTAGGTTATCTCTATCAATTGTCCTTGGTTGGAGTATCAGTCTCAGAAAAGACCCCTGTGTCCAGATTTTTTGGTTCTGTTGCTCTCCTTGTGGAGCTCCTGTATAACTCCAGGTCTTTCTATCTTTCCCTTCTTTCATAAGATTCCCTGCACTCTACCCAAAGGTTGGCCATAAGTCTCAGCATCTGCTTTGTTACCCTGCAGGACAGAGTCTTTCAGAGGTGAACTGATTGGCCTGTCTTTGATCACCTCCCCCTGAGCGGGGGGGAGCAGTCTTACCAGACCACAGAGGACAACAATGCATCCACTCCTGATGAGACCTGATAGACTGGGATCAAAGGAAGGAGAGGAAGACCTCCCCTATCAGTAGACTTGGGGAGGAGCAAGCGTGGAGAAGGGGGAGGGAAGGTGGGACTGGGAGAGGAGAAGGGAGGGTTTTACGGGGGGATACAAAGTGAATAAAGTGCAATTGATAATAATAAAAATAAATAAATAAATAAAGATATAAAAAAGTTATTCAAATCTTTTATTACCTTCAATATACTAAATGCTTTCCACAATAGTGTACTGTGCCTTATTACAATGGACAGGTCTGTGGAAGACAGAAGCAGATCTAAGCAAGTGGTCTAATTGTGCTAGAGAGCATGCCAATGCTCTCACCATCCGGACAGGCTTTTATGCACATCTAAGCATCACTAACATCCACAGGCTGTCTTTTCATTCTTCAGCCTTACAAAAACCCACAGCTGAACTTCTCCCTTGAACACCTTTTATCTACACATTTCATCATCTCATCAGCATCAGACCACCTGGGTGCTGTCCTTAGGGGAAAAAGCTATTTACTTTTTCTTGAGGCCTTTTTTTTTTTTTTTCATTCCTTTATGATAAAGAAAAATAAGTTACTGAAGTTAGTACACATAATGGTCATTCCAAACCTTTATTACGCAAATTAAAATGTACCTTTGAGTTACTCCATGACTGTACCTTTCTATATTAGTTTTCTCAAATTCTTCCCTCAGTAATTAGGATTCATAAAGTAGATATTCAGAAACAATGTCAATATTTATATAAATTTATGAGGGAACAGTGTAGTTCAATGAATTAAGCATAAATACTATGGGGTTACCTTATGTCATTTTCTGACTGAGTTTTATGAATATGTCTTAAAATTACTTTAGCATGAGAACTATACTAAATACGAAACACCACATAATAAGGAATTATATAAGTCTGGCTTGGCCAGCTTCCTTTAGTTTAATACAGAACAATTTAAACTTGAATGCCATAAGCTCATCAGCCATCTGTTTGCAATGCCTCACTGTGCACTATTTGACTATATTTGACTTCCCTGAAACTTCTCTTGCATGCCCTCTCAGCTAATGTGTGCTCTTACTTCAAAACTTTTTCATAAATTACTTTTATAGATTTTTTTCAAGGAAAATGCTATTGTGCAGTAAAAGAAAAGAAATATTGATGTGCTTCATATAAGAAACATAATTTTAAATCTACTTATTAATTATTGTACATAGATTAGCCTTTTAAAGAAAACGTCACCCTGACTTTCACAAAGATGTTATACTGTCGTCGCCTTCTTCTGCTCTCTGTGCAATGCTCACTGTACTGTGACATATAATGTGAAGTATGATGCTTATTCATATACATGTACAATATTTATACGTTTAAATATTCTGTTACAATGAGAGATGATCATTTTCAAACTATATTAGCTTCATTTATCTTCATGATTCTGTTAGTGCTGCAACATGATTCAGCAACGTTCCTAACTCCAGAAGGCCTTCCTCAGACATTAGCTACTCAGATGCATTATCAGATTATCAACATAATTCATGCATCTCATATAGAAAAAGCCAACCCACTGGGTGCGATGCTCTGTAAAGGTATTTGCTTTATATAATGGCTCTGAACATCTTGAGAGTTTTCCTGGCTTTGTGCATAATAAAGCTGCAGAATCAACTCAACTGATACTTGGAAGGTTTCCTGAAGATTTAAACCTTTAATGTTGTATATTTGTGTTCTAATCTTCGGTATTCTGGCTATCACTGAACAAATGAAAAAGGGAAAAAGATTTTACTGAATTAAATGATAGACCATCACTTTCTGTTGATCAGTGTCACATACTGACATGTGTTTATGTACTTTTACAGTTATAGGCTTAGAATCTTACATGCATATTAATTAAACATATTTTACATGGTTTATGGGGATCAAACTCAGCTCCTCCTGCATTTAAAGCAAACACTTTACTGCCTTAACTATCTCTCCAGCAACATATAGAATTTCTTTGGCCTGTTACAGTTTTCTAATTCTTCAGCACTCATCCCTTCAAATGTATGGAAAACAATATTGATGTTTGAAAGAAGCAAAGCTGTATTTATTTATGACTTGTGATACTTTAAATTCTTCCATGCTTCATCAACAAATACCAGATGGTTATCTCTCTTGAAAATTTTTGCTGGATACACTAGATCAATGTTAAATTTTCTACATGTAAAAACCTATTTTCAATGAGGAAACATGTTTATTAGTTAGGACATATGAGTTTTGCTGCTATGTCCTAATCAATATTTTAAAATTTCATTGAGCCATCCCTGCATCCCTGGTACCCAGAAACACACACATGGTATGTACTCACTTAAAAGAGGATTTTAGTCATACAGTATTGGATACACATACTATGGACCACAGACCCAAAGAAGATAAATAACAAGGAGGATCCAAGAGAGGGTGCATAACTGTGACTTGGAACTGGAAATAAAATAGACAGAGGAAGTGGGAGAAGAGTGGAAAAAGGGTAGGAGAGGGGATGCAGAGAGTTAAAAGGGTGGAGATCAGACCAGGGCATGAGGGAGAGAGGAAAGAAAGACTGTATAGAAAAAAGAAACTGAGAATGGGGATATCTCTGTGACAAGCTGGAGACTTAAGTCATGGTAGGCCACTGGGAGGACGTGAGGAGGATTCAAGCAGGGAATCCTACTAACAGAGACCATAGAGACTGAAGAGGACACCTTCTTACTAGAATCACCTCCTAGTACAGGAAGAGAAACTCCAACCCACCCACAAAAACTTCAACCCCAAATTTAAACCACCTACAAGATGTGCAGGGATAAGGATAGAGGATAGAGGAAAGATTGAGGAAATGTCCAAAGATGCTTGGACCAACCAAAGACCTACCCCATCAGAGAGTGCCAACCCCTCACACTGTGAATGATAGTCTTCTAAGTTTGCAGACAGGAGCCTGACAAAGTTGTCCTCTGAAATACTCTATCCACCAGGGCCTCAAACAGATGCTAAGAGTCACAGGCACACATTGGGAGATGCTTAGGGAGTCTTGTGGAAGAGTGGGAGGAAAGAGAAGAGAATTTGGAAGTGGCAGGAGTTCCACAAGAAAATAAACAGTGCCAACTAACCAGGGCCTAGATGGGCTTGCTGAGACTGAAGCATCAACCAAGATCAATGCATAAACTGGATCTAGGCACCCTATAAAGATGTACCAGATAGTCAGCTTAGGCTTCCTGTGGGTAATCTAGTAAGGGAAGTAGAGACTGCATTGGACAAGGACTTTGCCAGAAAAAGGGAGATCCCTTTTTCTGAGGAATAGACTGCTCTAGCTGGTATTTGAGACAAAGGTGCAGCCATCTTTGTATTTCAGCTTCCATTTTGTTTCTAAGGTAAAATTTAGTTCAAAATTTTAAACTTTTCAACTGTTTCCTGGGAACTGTTGTTCATATCTGACATCATGATTCAATAGTTTCATAACTCATTCATTGTTATCTATTTACCTGGCTACACTCCGGTTGCACCCTTCTTATCTACACACCTGGCTACACTTTGAATGTACTTTAGAAGTCCCTAAGTTCTGCCTCACTTACCTCACTTAGGAGCAATCAGCTTAATGGTTAGCTGATAATACTTTGTTTAGTTATTGAAAAATGTAATATTGCTTTGTATGATTAGCTAAAATGTGTTACTGCTCTTCCCATGTCTTTTGCATTTGGTTCTTTCTATAAATACCCTGCTGTGAGAACTTGTAGATGTCACAGTTAGGTTCCTGAGTCCTTACTGTTACCCTGATTGATCAGTTTGGAAAAGGCATTTCAATAAACCATCCATATCTAACTGATATCGGAGTCTGATTTGTTTGTGCAGAGATTTTTGCAGTAGAACATATATGAAGGGTACTGGAGATTAAGCTAGGTGGGGAGGAGGGATGGGACTACAACCAGGATATAAAGCAAATTTAAAAATTAATTAATTAAAATTTCAGTGAATATCTAAGAGAATAATCATATGTCTCCAACATCTGAGTGACAGAATTTTCTTCAATATACTATCTGTCATTTGCACAGCCCTTAATTTTATTAAAAAGTACCAGTTTTTCATCAACTGGTGTTTAAAATGCCTTATTCCTAAAATCATATATTTCCACATTGTTGTGTGACTTTAAGACGAGATTCTACCATTCCAGACAGAGTACAAATAAGAGTCCAAAAATCTTGTATAAGTATCTTGTATAATGAACCAGTGAACTTATTGTAGTTACTCAGAGGAATATAGGTGAAAGGTTCAAGCATGGATAATTTAAAGGCAGCCCCATCATTAAAAAGCCCATAGATGATGATTCCAAATGAATGCACTCTTAGAATTCAGTGCTAGTCTTGTAGGAAACTTAGCCCTTCAGTCACCTCTCTTCATCTGTTGCTAATTCTTACATGGCCATGAATAGGGAGCTGTTGCAGGATGTTTAATCCCATTGTGAAACTTGCCTGAGATTGCAAAAATCTGTTACTAGTAGTAGAATGGCTCAGTCCTAGCACATACCTTTAACTCAATAGCTTTCTGTACACAGGATTAAACATAATAAACCCTAAGTCAAGAGGCAGAGCAAGAATCCAGCCAACATGGATTAAATAGAAAGAAGGGCTATCAAGAGAAGGGTAATCAAGAAAGACTGGAGAAGATGTAAGGGCTTTTGGCTTTTGGTGTTCTCCTTCTGAGGCGTGAGTTGAGTAAGAAAGTCAGCTGGGTACTTTCTCTGCTTCTCTGAGCTCATAGGTTTTTCAACCCAGCATGTGGCTCCTAAATCTTTATTGGTGAAATCAAAAGTTTGGGGTTTCCTTTATTTAAAACAATGGAATCTTCCTTATCTCCTAAGTTTTAAGACCATCCAACTGTATAAGTTCGATTCTTCCTGATCCTTGCAAGTTTACTTTATTTCCTGAACATTAAAAGCCTCCATTGTTGGGGGTTGCTCTGATACTTTAATTTGATGCTAATTACTGGCCCTCGAGATCTGATTACTGCCTGGTACACCTATCCTCGTTTTGTAAACCTGCCTAAGACATTGTACCTGCTTGGTTGATTAAAGGCCTAAAACCTGGGAAGAGCAGAATGGGGTAGGAATCGCTTAGGTTTCCTGGCTTTGGAAACCATAGAGTCACAGGAAATGGATGGATGGGAAAAGAGGAAGAAGGAGGATGAAATGATGGGTATGCTTGGAAAGAACCACATGGGCCAGGAGGAAGGACTTCTACGATGCTGAGGGTTAAGAAAACACAAAGCAAATGTCCTTTTTGTGTACTTGAGCCTCTTTTGGATATATGCCTAGGAGTGGTATGGCTGGATCTTGAGGAAGCGCTATTCCTAGTTGTCTGAGAAAGCGCCAGATTGATTTCCAGAGAGGGTGTACAAGTTTACATTCCCACCAGCAGTGGAGGAGGGTTCCCCTTTCTCCACAACCTATCCAGCATGTGTTGTCACTTGAGTTTTTGATCTTGGCCATTCTCATGGGTGTAAGGTGAAATCTCAGGGTTGTTTTGATTTGCATTTCCCTAATGGCTAATGAGGTTGAGCATTTCTTTAAGTGCTTCTCTGCCATTCAATATTCCTCTACAGAGAATTCTCTGTTTAGCTCTGTTCCCCATTTTTTAAGTGGATTACTTGGTTTGCTGCTTTTCAGCTTCTTTAGTTCTTTATATATACTGGATATGAGTCCTCTGTCAGATAAAGGGTTGGTGGAGATTCTTTCCCAATCTGTAGGCAGTCGCTTTATTTTGATGACGGTGTCCTTTGCTTTACAGAAGCTTTTCAGTTTCATGAGGTCCCATTTATTGATTGTTGCTCTTAGAACCTGTGCTGTTGGTGTTCTGTTCAGAAAGTTTTCGCCTGTACCAATGAGTTCTAGAGTATTCCCCATTTTTTTTTCTAGCCGATTCAATGTGTCTGGTTTTATGTTGAGGTCTTTGATCCACTTGGACTTCAGTTTTGTTCAGGGTGATAAGTATGGATCTATTTTCATTTTTCTACATGTAGACATCCAGTTGGACCAGCACCATTTGTTGAAGATGCTATCTTTTTTCCATTGTATGGTTTTGGCATCTTTGTCAAAGATCAGGTGTCCATAGTGTGTGGGTTTATTTCTGGGTCCTCTATTCGATTCCATTGATCCACAATTCTGTAAAAGGACATTTGCTCAACATGTTTGTAGCAGCTTTATTTGTAATAGCCACAAGCTGGAAACAACCCAGATGCCCCTCAACTGAAGAATGGATGCAAAAATTGTGGTACATCTATACAATGGAGTATTACACAGCAATGAAAAATAAGGAAATCATGAAATTTGCAGGTAAATGGTGGGACCTGGAAAGGATCATCCTGAGTGAGTTGTCCCAAAAGCAAAAAGACACACGGTATATACTCACTCATATAGACATACAACATAGGATAAACCCACTAAAATCTGTGCTTCTAAAGAAACTAAGCAAGAGAGAGGACCCTAATTAAAACGCTCAGTCCCCATCCTGAAAGGCAAACAGGATGGATATCAGAAGAAGAAGAAAACAGGAAACAACCTAGGAACCTGCTACAGAGGGCCTCTGAAAGCCAGAAGAAGAAAACAGGAAACAACCTAGGAACCTGCCACACAGGGCCTCTGAAAGCCTCTGCCCTGCAGACTGTCAAAGCAAATGCTGAGTCTGATGGCCAACTGTCAGGCAGAGTGAATGGAATTTTATGTAAGAAGTGGGAAATAGTAAGAGCTGGAGAGGAGAGGAACTCCACAAGGAGAGCAACAGAACAAGAAAATTTGAACACAGGGAACTTCCCAGAGACTCATACTCCAACCAAGGAGTAGCCCATGGCAGTTCAGTGTCCAAGTGGGTTACATAGTAATGGGAAGAGGGACTGCCTCTGACATAATCTGATTGGCCTGCTCTTTGATCACCTCCACCTGAGGGGGGGAGCAGCCTTACTAGGCCACAGAAGATGACAATGCAGCCACTTCTGATGAGAACTGATAGACTAAGATCAGAAAGAAGGAGAGGAGGACCTCCCCTATCAGTGGACTTGGGGAGGGGCATGCATGCAGTAAGGGGAGGGAGGATGGGAACCGGAGGGGAGGAGGGAGGGGCTTATGGGGGGATACAAATGAATAAAGTGTAATTAATAGAAAATTTAAAAAAGTTTAAAAAAATAAGTCAAAAAAAAAAAAAAGAAAACACAAAGCTGAAAAATATAAGCAAGTGTTTATAAGATTATGGATGGAATGTAGCCCAGATAAGAATAGTTAAGGCCGATAGCATTGGATAGGGGCTGGGAAGTGAAGTTATTAGGACAGTGTAAGTGAAATATCTGCACAGCCCAAGGAAAATATGGCAATCATAAAAGTGTGCCTATTCTTATTAATTGTTATAATGGGTTAATTAATGCTGCCATGATAATCATAGGGTAAATAATAAACATCAATAGCTCAACACCCAATTTTAATTTACTACAACATTCCATCCAGGAGGAAATGTTTGGCTCAGAGGCACCAATTGTACTTAACATAAGATTTAATCAGACGTGCCAGCCTATTGCTGAGGAGATGTGTCAGTAGACAGTTCTCTGCAAATGTACATACCTTCATGCTTACAGTTAAAAATGCACAGTGCAGATGAGTAATAAATACATTCTGAAAATCTCAGTGAATGAGATCCAAGATGGCAACGCCAACAGCACACGGTATCTGATCAGCAGCTCAGCAGTGGGACCAGAGTGACCCGCAGGGCATACTGTAGACCCCAAAACCCTGACATCTGTGTTTCTCAGGTGAGATGAGAACCCACAGGGAAACACAAGGGTCCATCTTCAGGCCACTAGCTAATACCAGGAAATATTTCTGGGCTCCTGCCTGGCATGGCCACAGACTTAGGCCACCTGCCCAAGCCACCATCTGTGGATACTTTCCTGGTACCAGTGGTTCACGTCTCTGACTTCAGGGACTCACTCTCACTGTCAGTGAAGTGGATACCTTCCAGTACCAAGGCGAGACTCCAAACCTGGGCGCCCACTCTCACTATCCCACGAATACCTCCTGGGTACCAGTTCTTCAAGGCCCCAATATCGGAAGCCCACAATCACCATCCCTGGGAGAGGATACCTTCTGGTACCAGGTGCGCAGGTCCAAACTCAGGGCCCACTCTCACCATCCTGGGTAAAAGACTACAACCTCAGGCATCCTGACAACCACGGAAGCAATGCCCGACACAGCTGCAAGGCTTAACAGTTCTCCTAAGAAGACCATCAGGACCTCTGAGTTCATAGGTTCTCTAAAAAGACTACATCCAGCCAAGCACAGTGTCTGAGCACATTGCCTGGGCTCACTAACTTAACAGCAAGAAAACTGCTAACTCCAGGACTTCCCTCTGCAAAAGGAAGATCCCTGAGTTTCTTAGGAATCCGTGTGATCCCCAGAATCAAACATTTAAGGATATCCATGGGAAATTCCTTGAGAACCACCTGCTGGCCTGAGATCATCCCCACTAATCTGAGAGGAACTCCTGCACGGAACATCCAGCTTCCTGCCCAGGGCTCTTCCCACACCCCAGATAACTCCAGTAGGTAATGGGTTCTATCATACAATGCCAGAGACAAGCAGATGGCTAAAGGTCAGCATAGAAACACAATCCACAAAAGCCAAAATAAATATGGCATCCCCAGAACCTAGTTACACAAAGGCAAGCAGCCTGGAGGTAGCAACACAACTGAAACACAAGAAATTGACCTTACATCTATGCTTAGGAAGATGAAAACAGAGGAAACAAATAAAATCCATAAAGAAAGACCTGAAGATGCTGTCAAACAGATCAATGCCTTTTGAGAGGAAATTTTTAAAAAATCTCTGAAAGAAATACAGGAGAATTCAAATAAACAGGTGAAGGAACTGAAGAAATCATGTAATGAAAAGCAGGAAAATGCAAACAAACAGGTGAAGGAAATCACCAAAACAGTTGAAGGTCTGAAGGTGAAAATAGAAACATTAAGAAAATAAAACAAACAAACAAACAAACAAAAAAAACCGAGAGAGAGAGCACATACTGAAGAAATCCTGGAGAGGGAGAACTTAGGGAAGAAAACAGGAACACAGAAGTAAGCATAACCAAGATAATACAAGAGAGGGAGAAAAGAATCTCAGGGGTAGAAGACAAAATAGAAGAAACCGACGTATCCCTCCAAAGACAATGTTAATCCAAAAAATGCTTCTGACACAAAACATACAAGAAATCAAGGACACCAATAAAAGTAGAAAACTAGGAATAATATGAATAGAAGAAAGAGAATATCCCCGGCTCAAGAACCAGATAATATTTTCAACAAAATCATAGAAGGAAATTTCTGCAATCTTAAGAAAGAGAAGCCAACTATTTCTGACAGGAACTCAATGACTGGCTCCTTTGCCCCCACCCCCCACCCCAAGGGAGGAACAGCCTTGCAAGGTCACAGAGGAGGACATCGAAGCCAGTCCTGAAGACACCTGATAAGCTGGGGTCAGATGGAAAGGGAGGAGGACTTCCCCTAGCAGTGGACTTGGAAAGGGCAGGGAGGAGATGTGGGAGGAAGGGTGGAATTGGGAGGGAATGAGGGAGAGACCTATGGCTGGGATACAAAGTAAATAACCTGTGATTAATATAAAAAAATAAAAATTAATTAAAAAAGAAAGATGCCTATAAATATTAATGGTAGTAGTGTTATTTAATGAACAAGTTATATGAAAAATTTGGTAATCTACATAACATTTCCAATGTTGTCATCATAGACTATTTATTACATATTTATTAAGCATTACCATTAATAATTTTTCTCATTTTTAAAAGATTTTAAATTTTAATATTATAATATAATTATGTCATTACTCTGTTTTTTTTCCCCACCAAACCCTCCTATATACACTTTCTTCTCTCCTTCAAATTCGTGATTTTTTAATCTACTGTTCTATATACATATCGAGTTTTTGAAATTTTTAATTGTTTTTTTTTTAAAAAGCACAATGTGTTTTTATTATAGTCTTTCTTTCCCCAGCTATATGGTGGCTTTTAAATTATTTATCTATATGTTTGGAAACAAAATACTCATTGACCCTTTGTCTTCTTCATATTTGTGATCTCGGAACTGAACCCTTTTACCAGCCTAGAGATGCCAGGAATGCTTATTTCTTCACACATGTTTCGGGAATTCTGTGAAAATAAATAAATTTACATGTTCCGATTACAATTTTTGCAGCCTATAACAGCCTTTCTTTTCTTTGTTCAGCACAACATTAATGCGTGAAGTGTGTTACTCCAAATCTGCTTACCAGGAAAACGTTAGACAAAAACTTGGATTTCTGCTAAACCTTTTTTACTTGGTAATAATTTCAATAACTTGTCATGGTTTTTTGAGATATAGTAATTAATATTTGTTCACAATTCCTGTATTATCTAAGACCTTTTAACCCAAGGTCAGTTATTGTGGATATATTAGGATTTTATGAATGCTTGAAGTATTTGAATTAATGAGTATTATTTTATTTGTATTATAAGTATTAATTTAACTCTTGTTTGGGCATTATAAATTTCTTATTAAACCAAAGAGGGCATTGTTTGTTTGACCCATTCTTCCAGGGCTATAAGAACTATCACTTTCTCCAGAACACAGGGAACAAAATTTAAATCTCTCATCACAGACTTGCTCTCTTGTAGTCCTGCGCACTGGCATCATCCTTCATGTTCACACTGACACACTGCCTCACTGGTAGAGTGGCACCCTGGCACCCTGGCACACTGGCACAGTCTACTGTGGCTTCTTGCAGGTGAGCATTCAGTTAAACAGAAAAACACGTCTTAGACTTGCACCTTCTCCTCCTTCATCTTAAACTCTTCATAAATTCCAGGAAGAACAGATCACATTTTCTTCCACCTGAGGGAGTCATCTGCATTTTTATAATTCATCTCTGGCCAGAAAAGAACTCTTTAACATATCTTACAAATGGTTTCTAGTAACCATAATATCTGTAATTTGGATATCACAGTGTTTCCAGGACTTGTGTTAATCTTATGAGTTCTACCCCTTAATCTTCACAATAGTCTCACACAGACATTCATAACTTCACATTTTATAAATTACAGATCTATATATGGGAACTCAGGTAATTTTCTCAAGACTTCCAGTTAATGATAATGAAATGAGTAATCACAGGGCTGAAAAGTGTGTGTGCGCAATATGCACATTTGAACGCTACAACTATTCCTCCAGTAGGAAATTGTAATGACAAATAGGGTACACATCCAAGTGTTTGCGAGATTCCGGTGTTGTTTAGGTATTAAAATGTGAAATTACCATGTCTAAAATTTAAAAGGACTAACAGGAATGTAAGGCTAGATTTTGCATGTCTTGTGGATAGTGATTGCTAAGCTGATAAATTATAAACACAAGCTGAAATGCAAACTAAATAATACCGAACTTTACTTTATCTTAAATATAATTTCTTATCATGAACCTTTACATTAATTAGTATTAATATTGTTGTGGCATTATATTGCATTGTATAGATTGCAATTTTTATTGTTCACATTTACTTATGTATCCTTAAGAAATACTTAATTTATCTCATAAAAGATCCATCAAAGTAAAAAAGAATTCTGAAATTGTAAAATTTTATAAGACCCAATAAATTAATTATTTACTTGACAATAACAATCCTTAAAATCCAGAAGTAAGATCTTTGTTTTTTGACTAATTCAATGCTATGATGCTATTGAAAGTGTAAAACTAAGGTGGTATAGTAGAAATCTGACTAAATTCAATACCTTTTGAATATATTAAGTAAGTTATGAGTTACAGAGGTGTTTATTCTAATCATGAGGCTTCAGAGTTCCACTTCAAGGAGACTGTATGAACACTGTATTCCAGTGATGTATTCTGAAATGTTAATCAAGGTAAAAAAAAAAAAAAAAGGATTCATGGGGTTGATAGAAAAGTTATGATGAATAGAACAACAATATTATTTGACCAGAAAGTTTATGCAACAACTAATATGAGAGAATTAAGTTCCTTAATTTTCTTATTATTTTTGAGAACTTCTTATATGAATACAATGAATTATGAATTATGATCATATTTAGCTCCCATTTCTCCTTCTAAATGACCCATATCCCCTTCAATATATACATCCCAAATACATACATGTTGGGGGGGATGATGAAGATAGTGAAAATAGTAGCAGAAGTAGGCTTTGGGATTTCAAAATCTCAAGTAAGACCTTCTCTCTCCTCCTGTTGCCTTTTAACCCAGCTACCATGTCTGCCTGTGTGACACAATGATCCCCATCATGAGGATAATGGGCTAAACCTCTGAAATTGTAAGCAAGCCCTCAAGTAAATGTTATCTTTTATAAGAACTGCCATGATCATCATGTCTCTTCACCACAATAGAACACTAGCTAAGACAGTAGACAAGGGAAAAACAAGGCCTGTGTTGTTCTGCAGACCTCTGAATCCTCCATGACCAATAACATGTAGAGAGAATTTCAAAGATCGACTGTGAAGACTTTATAAGAATACAAAATTTAGCATAAATATCGGGAAAGCGAAAAAGTGGGAGATTATACAACATATAAAGTTTTAGTTTAATACTGTTTTAGTAATTAAGAAAATATGTAATGTATAACATTGTAAAGACTTCTCCCTGCTTTTTAAAGTCTTAAACAACATCACTGAGGTCTAGTAATATGAACTTCCATTAGGGGGAAGCCCTTTTTTTGTGAGAGAGCTTCCAGTGTCCCACAAATTGTAGCCAGACCCACCTAATCCTAATACTACCATCTTGAGACAAAAGGCTCCAATGACCCAGACTCTAGGGAAATAATACATTTAACCCATTACTATCATATTTAAGTTTATAATTAACAAGTTATGGGCTGATGGGATGGCACTTACCTTTAATACCAGTACTCAGAAGGCGCTGTCTCTCTGAGTTGCAAGGCAAAATTATGTACATAGTAAGTTTCAGAACCACCAGTGCTCCACATTGAGAGTCTGTCTTAATATAACCCCCTCACCCACAGCCAGAAATCATTCTCTTAAAAGGGGCAAAAACATTGTAAGAGCCAGAAGAATGGGAATTTTGCTGTTAGTTTTGCCTCCTTGAATATCACAAGCCACACCCATAAAGTCTCACCAATATAACTGCGTAAACATTAGTTGAAAGAGGATTATAGCAATAGATAGGCCAAAATGGAAGAAAAAAAAAAAAAAAAAAAAAAACCATGTGGCCTCAACCTTACACAAAGCACTATAGGTAACTAAGAAATCGTGAAAGCAGATATACATAATCTTGCCAAAGAAAGAGCACACTTTTTTTGCCAAATGATCAGCCCTAAAATCACACATATGAGTAACATTAAATCACACATAAAGCATAAGCTGTATTTTTACATTTAGGTATATATATGTACATATAAACATAATGTATATGTGCTGGGAATATATACATATACGCATATTTATATATGTATGTGAGAGACCAAAGTGGCAGCTATCTTTAAAACCTAGAGTAGGTGCAGTAAAGTAGTTAGTAATGCCTTGAGGGGAGAGCTACCTCGCTGCATTCTTTCCCCACCCACTAGAGATACAGTTGCTAGGAAACTGGACCATCCCCCTAGGGAGGGACACCTGGTCATTAATGGCCTGGGAACCTTCCTATAGCAAATCGATTCAAAATGTAGCATTTTGACCAATAGACGCTTGTCAAGCAGGAATTGCCTCTGCTTTGGGTATGCTGGGAGGGACCAGAATCTAAATATCACCCAACTAACCTGGGCACGCACGCTCAGCTCCCACCGCTTTGGTGGTGTGTGTTGTGGGCCCAAGCTGCAGCTTGTAATTTACAATAAAAAGACCCTCATGTGTTTTGCAACGGAGTCAATTCCTGTAGATCTTTTGGGGGCTCGCGAACTGGGTATAACATATGCATGTACCTACAATTAGTAAGAAAAAAAGAGGCTGTGGATTTGCAACAGAACAAGAGAGAATTATGGGAAGGTTTATGGGAGGAAAACAGAGGGACAAATAATATATTAGAATCTCAAATCCTAAAAAAATAATTTTAGAAAAATTACCATTTGGTAGAATCATAAGCCAGAGCCGAATGGCAGAATTGAACAGTACAGGAGTGGATAGTGAGGACTGAAAAAATATAACACAAGACACAAGGGATCAGCTTGAGAGGGCTGTCAGCAAAAACTTTTCAGATGTCCCTCAATTGAGGAATGGATACAGAAATTGTGGAACATTTACAAATGGAATACTACTCAGCAATTAAAAACAAGGAAATCATGAAATTTGCTGGCAAATGGTAGGAACACTTGACAAAAGTAAGAAATGAATCCTTATTTCAGTTCATTGATTTAACTAACAGCATCAAAGCCAAAATATGAGTTGTATAATGTTCACAGGTTGTGCAAATGATAATGGTCATGTCTGTTTCTGTACATGTTTTATCAACACAAATTCGTTTTACTTGTCCATGACTAGAGAATAAAATCAGATAAAATACATTTTATTTGAAGCAATCTGTCATGAACATCAAATAAAAGTATACCATAAATTTAAGTAAACAATAGAAACTAGAGATGTCATGATTTTATATTAGAAACGATTACACTCTCCTTCAAACAAAACGTAAATCAATTTACCCTAATAAATAATTTAAAAGATATGATATATGATCTATACTGGATTCACCTGTAAAACAGTATGAAGATGAAGTGAAAAGTATCCTTCTTTAAAAACTGTTACTTATTCGTCTGAACCTTCACTGTCACACATCCAGGAATGCCTCACTCTTTGTGATTTGCTTTCTTCTTAATAAGACCAGGTCCAGCAATGCTCTGCATTCTAACATTTCTTGGCACAAAGCCTTTCTTGAATTGGTATTTTCATTGATTTGGCCTAATTAAGGCTACTGAAATATAAAGGTGAAAAGTTTACTTACAGATGATATTTAAAATTCAGCACAGTTGGCAACTCTTTGAAGCAAATCTCCGAGGCAGCTCTGTGTGTCATAAGCCAGCATCCCTGAAAGGAAGATGTTTCATAGATCACAACTCTGCCTTTTGTGTCTGTGATATGCCCTATTATCAGGTCTTAATTGGGTGTCAGTCTGACTTGTCATTTTCACAGAGAATTCTGATAGTAAAATATGATTCCCTGGAACACATTATTATTGTACTTTCATTTGTAACTGTTTTCCTGTATTTCACAGTACAGTTAAAAATAAAGACATAATTTTCTATTTGGAAGTCAGAACACTCATCTTAACTGTCATCTGAATACAAAATAATTCCTTTTGACAAATGCTCTCACTGAGTCAGTGTTCCAAGTTACAAAATGTCTTTCCAGGGGGATGTTTTCTTTCTTTTTTTTTTTTCTCCTTTAGTTTGTTGTACCCTGGTAAAACACATTTCTTTTTTGCACATTCTCTCTTTCTCATATACTTCCTCTCTCCAGTCTCCATCTCCCATCTTTCCCCTGTTTTTGTAGTATTTTGGTTTTAAAGTACAAAATAAACATTCTAATAAAAATGACCAAGATTAATGCAAACTGTGCTGTCAATATCGCACCAGTAACGAAGGAGGGTTCCCCTTTCTCCACAACCTCTACAGCATGTGTTGTTACTTGAGTTTTTGATCTTGGCCATTCTGATGGGTGTAAGGTGAAATCTCAGGGTTGTTTTGATTTGCATTTCCCTGATGGCTAAGGACGTTGAGCATTTCTTTTTTTTTTTTTACTTTTTTTAAATTTTTTATTAATTACACTTTATTCATTTTGTATCCCCCCATAAGCCCCTCCCTCCTCCCCTCCTGATCCCACCCTCCCTCCCGTTTCTGCATGCATGCCCCTCCCCAAGTCCACTGATAGGGGAGGTTCTCCTCTCCTTTCTGATCTTAGTTAAGTGTTTCTCTGCCATTCTATATTCCTTTATTGAGAATTTTCTGTTTAGCTCCCTAACCCATATTTTAATTGTATTACTTGATTTGTTGTTTTACAACTTCTTGAGTTCTTTATATATTCTGGATATTAGCCTTTTGTCAGATACGGGGTTGGTGAAGATCCTTTCCCAGTATGTAGGCTGTCAATTTTTTCACACGACAGTGTCTTTTGTTTTACAAAAGATTTTCCGTTTCATGAGGTCCCATTTACTGATTGTTGATGTTAAAGCCTGTGCTGTTGGCGTTCTGTTCATGAAGTTGTCTCCTGTGCCAATGAGTTCACGGCTCTTCCCCTTAAGTGCATATTTTTAATGGGTGATTTGAACCATTTTATACCTAACACCTAACCTGATTAAAAATGATAGACTTTCTTGCCATAGAACATGAACTTTAGCATTAGGAACACTTGCTGCTATGAAATCTGTCCGTTTGGCATTGTTAAATTATTTCCTTCTTATCAGTGTCAATATTGGGCCTTTTTCAGTCCTAAGTCTCAATCTCCCTTTCTAATATTTCAATGAGAGCCTGTCTTCAACATACGCGCAGGTCTCAGTTTTGTAAATCTGAGTAGCAAATCAGGGAGTATGCTTGTGTCCCTGGGTCATTACTGGGATTTATTTTAAATTCATGTGTATGGTGTTTTGGATGCATGTATGTTTGTGCTCCCTGCGCATGCCTCGTGTCCACCGAGATGAAGGACAGTGTCAGATCTCTTGGAAGCTTGTTACAGATGATTTGCTAGCCTGTGTTCTACACTGCGAAGACATCTCTCCAGCCCCAACATGAGTTTCGTTTTTTATTGCTCTTGCACAGTGTGAGTGTATGTGCAAATGTGCGTGAGTATACATGGAGTCTGGAGATAGGCCGTGCATCCTCTGGCGATGGAGAGTAGGAGACTATAAACTGACAAATGGGTTCTGTGTGTCGAACTCCAGTCCTCTGGTAGAACAGAAAGATCAACAAATGTGCTGTCTCTCCAACCCTGTGTGTTTTCATTCAAACTTGACTGTGTCAAGCCTTGACATTGGAATCAAAAGGTCATGGAGCAGGCTGTGGGCTTAAGGAGCTCCACAGTGAGTTAAGAGGTCTGAATACGGTGCCATTTACATAGCCATTGAAAGAGTGGTAACTCTGGATATTGTGAATTCATACAGGATTCAGCGATATTGAATAACTTCAACTATAATTTCACTCTGAGTAATTGAATGTTTATATGCCTTTTTAATTAAGCATGGTCTTTAAGCAAATTTGGATGAATGGGGTTAAGGTATGATATTCTACATTTAAAATTATAATAGAAGTCAAATTTTCTCATTCATCATTTTCTTGGTGAAACAAACACATCAGGGCCAGAGATGCTATACACCAATGAAATCCACTTCACTAAAGATAATAGCTCAACCTACAAATATGCAGCAGTCTCCAATGCTGAGAAATTTTTGGGTTCAATTGGGGGAAAATGAAAAGCTGCAGGAAACAATATATGGAAAGTAATTAGAGACTAGGTTGAAAGATATTCAGAAAGAACATCCAGCCACATTTCAAATGCATATTAATAACAATCCATAGTTATAGAAAAATATGTTTCCAAACAGTTTGTAAAAATTCAGGGTGGATGTTTTTAAAGGTTTATCCTGAGTATTCATTGTTTTTTTTTTTTGAGTAAAATATTTCAGCAACAATAAAATTTCTAAAATTGACAAATATAAATCTAGTTTCATTATTAATTTCTTATGCTTTAGGCTATGTTTTCAACTGAAAGACCTTTAAACACTTACTCAATTGACATGTCAAAAAGTAAGCCTTTTCATTACATTATAATTGTTATAAGACTTCATAGTTTATGCAGTTTCACCATGAAAATCTCAAATAATCTTTCAAACAAACAAAAAAAAATGTGTGAGAGTAGTATCTAGTCTAAAAGTGGCTTGGGCTTCTTTGCCTGTATGTGTGTAGGTGTGAATGCATGGATGTGTGCATATGTGTGTTTGTACATGTTTATATGTACATGCATGCGTGTATTTCTGTGATGTGTATTTCTGTCAATATATGTATGTAGGTTTCCGTATACTTGCATGTGCATGTTTGTGTCCACATGTTTGAGCGCGGTGTGTATGCATGTGTTTAGATGCATGTGGATACAGGAACATGTGTACAAATAGAGGCCCCAGGTGAATTCTAGGAGTCTCTTTCAATCATTCTTCACATTATTCACTGAAGAAAGGACTCTCCACTGAACCCAGAGCTCTTGATATAGGCTGATCTAGCTAGCCAGCTTATACCTGAGAATCTCTGAAGAATGCAGCTACCATCAGGCTGCCATATCCACAAGGCACTCATATGGGTTCTTTGGCTATGCTTTTAGTTTTCCAATTTTTACTGCAATTACTCAATCAACTTCGCCATCTCCTCAGCTTTGATGGCTTGTTTTGTTGTTGTTGTTGTTGTTGTTTTTATCAGTTACATTTTATTAACTTTGTTTCCCAGCTGTATCCCCTTCCCTCATTCCCTCCCAGTCCCACCCTCCCTCCCTCATCTCCTCCCTGCCCCTTTCCAAGTCCACTGATGGAGGGGACCTCCTCCCCTTTCATCTAATCCTGTTTTATCAGATATCTTCAGGACTGGCTGCAAAGTCTTCCTCTGTGGCCTAGCAGGACTGCTCCTCCCTTGGGGGGTGGGGAAGTCAAAGAGCCAGATGGCTAGGTTTTTAATTAGAGATGCTAATGAAAATTCTGTTCTTGATTCAAATTTCTGTTTGTTTATCCTCTGATTTGTGCATCGAACAAACAGGAAAAAAAAGCATCTATTCCTCAGAATATTCTTCAGATAATGTTATGGTTGCCCACTGTTTCTATGACTGATAACGTTACAGGTACCAGCTTTTCTGTGACTTATCTGTCAACATTATCTTGTTGTGCTTTCCTATTGTTCTAGAAAAGTTTTGCATGTTAGAAAAAGCAACACTGGTGAGTTTCTATATCTGTAGTAATGTTATATAATTTCTCATACTTGAAGTAACTGCAAGATAGAAAATAAAGAACGTATTATGTGGACAAAACATTTTACAGGAGAATTGAAGGCATATATTACAAAATATTTTAACACTATCATGTTTTCCAAAAAAAAAAAAATCATGACCATAAGAATTTAATCAATAAAAAAAAATCATTAAGTGAAAAAAGAACATATTTAACCTGGAAATAGGACACAGATACAAATCATGATGAAGCAGACTATGTCAAACCTTGAAAAGGTTTAACCAGAGAGAACACTTAGACTAGACAATCAGTGGTTCCTACACAAGACAGTACCACATATTACTAATATTGTAGTTATTACACATTTTGGAAGTACTTATAAACTCTCGATTAGTTATATTTTGTGATTCGTTATAATAAATTATAAAAATTTATTTTAAATGATTCCACAAATACAATATTTTCCAAACTAGAAAAGTATACTGCACAGGTCCCATATTTAAATTAATCTAGAATATGTTTAACCTATAGTAGGTGTCAAGTAAAAAGAAATGCTAGAAATGGCTATCTATAGTTACTCTTAGACACAAAAGGACAGGTAGGCCTGGAGGCTTAGCTACTAACTGTAGCTCTCCTCAGCTATTCTCACCCTTATCCCTAGTCTAAGTTTCTCCATCTCATTGAGTTCCTTTCTCCCAGCCTCTCATTTCCAGGCTTCTTCTTCTCCCCTCTCTTTCTCCTCCTTCTTCTTTTCCGCTTTTTCTTCCCCTTCCTCTTCATCGCTTTCACTTTCTTTCTCTCTTTCTCTCTGTTCTCTTCTCTTTTTTTTCTCTCTTATCAGCCCTTCCCCCTACCCATCTTAATGGCTCAATCTAAACTGCCGGCCATCTTTAATCTACTACATTCTCTCCCTGGTCTGGAGTCTTTCAGATTCCTCCATCTGTACTCTCCCACATATCTACAATAAAAACTATACCCTGGAACAGTTGTTTCTTCAATTTATACAGCCAAGAGGTAACATTATATGCTAACTTGAATAAAAATAGCCTACTGAAACCTACAGCAAACCTTATAATATCTCTAGCTGTAGTTAACAATATCCTATGTCCTCAGTGCAAAATAAAAAATCAATCACTGAACCAATTCAGAGATGACAGAAGGAAATTTAAAAATCAGACTGTGTGTTTTTGTATTTTTGTGCATTTCTTATATCCTATATATATAGTCATCATCACCAACACAGTTGCTCTTTTTTAAATGCTTGAATAGTACATCAATGCATATGTATATTTACACTTACACATAGTATATATATATACATATATATGTATATATACGTATATATAATATGTATATTATATATGTATATATATAATATAATATATATAATGTATATATAATATACATATTATATATACATATATATAATATGTATATTATATATATACATATATATGTATATATATATGTATATATATAATTTTCATTCAATGTATATTAAGGTTAATATTATGAATAATGGCTCAATACATATGAGAATATACTAATCTCTTTAGCACTCTGATTTTATTTCCTTCAGATGTGTGTTCAGTAATATAATTTTATCCTAGCGCCCTGTATGCATAAACTAAAACATCATCGTGGATAGCCCAAATATATACAGCTTTGCATCAATCAAAATAACACAAATTACTAAGTGCTTAAAATAACAAGGTATTAAGAAGTTTAAAAATGTTCTATTACAATAAATATTAGCAGGCAAGACAAGATAAAGGTGCAATACTTTTTACTCATATCCTGGTGGTAACCTAATTGGACTTAAGGTCCACTCAGCAGGAGGGATATCATGCCTGTTACTGAAAATCTAGTCAACCGCCTGGAGCTAGTGAGATCCATAGAACTTAGAAGATAACCTAATACTACCATCGCTAAACTAGCATAATTCCTAACTGTATTATAAATACTTATTCTTAGAGTAACAAGGAAGTATAGTTCTCATCCCACATGAATTGTATTTGTAGCAGATAAAAACTCTACAGGAATCCAATACTTGTTTTGTTTTAATTTAATTTAATTTTTTTATTATTAGTTACATTTTATTAACTCTGTATCCCAGGTGTATCCCACTTCCTTATTCCCTCCCAATCCCACCCTCCCTCCCTCATCTCCTCCCTGCCCCTTTCCAAGTCAACTGATTGGGGAGGACCTCCTCCCCTTTCATCTGACCCTGTTTTTTTATTTTTATTATTATTATTATTATTATTATTATTATTATTTACATTTTATTAACTCTGTATCCCACTCCCTTATTCACTCCCAATCCTACCCTCCCTCCCTGGTCTCCTCTCTGCCCCTTTCCAAGTTCACTGATTGGGGAGGACCTCCTCCCATTTCATCTGACCCTGTTTTATCAGGTATCTTCAGGATTGGCTGCAAAGTCCTCCTCTGTGTCCTAGCAGGACTGCTCCTCCCTTGGGGGGTGGGGAGGTCAAAGAGCCTGCCATTGAGTTCCTGTCACAAATAGTCCTTGTTTCTCTTACTATGGGAAACCAATTGGTTACTGAGCTACCACGGGCTTCATCCGAGCAAAGGTTCTAGGTTATGTCCATACACGGTCCTTGGTGGAGTGTCAGTCTCAGAAAAGACCCCTCTGTCCAGATATATTTGGTCCTTGTTGAGCTCCTGTCCTTTCCATATCATACTAACTCCCCTTCTGCCGAAGGTTTGGTTATGAGTCTTAATATCTGTTTTGAAACACTGTTAGGTAGAGTCTTTCAGATGCCTTTTGCGGTAGACTCCTGTCATATGTCCAATGCACATCCCATTTGTCTTTCTAAGTGAGGATTGATCATCTTACCCCGTATCTGCTTTCTTGTTTATCTTCTTTAAGTGTATAGATTTCATTCTGTTTATCATATCTTGTAGGTCCATATAAGCGAGTATATACCATGTTTGTCTTTCTCCTTCTGGGATACTTCACTCAGAACGATCTTTTCTAGATCCCACCATTTGCCTGCAAATTTCAAGATTTCCTCGTTTTTGACTGCTGAATAGTATTCCATTGTGTAAAAGTACCACAATTTCTGTATCCATTCCTCCATTGATGGACACCTGGATTGTTTCCAGGTTCTGGCTATTACGAATAAAGCTGCTACAAACATGATTGAGCAAATGTCCTTATTGTGTACTTGAGCCTTTTTTGGATATAGAAGTGGTATAGCTGGATCTTGAGGAAGCGCTATTCCTAGTTGTCTGAGAAAGCGCCAGATTGATTTCCAGAGTGATTGTACAAGTTTACATTCCCACCAGGAGTGGAGGAGGGTTCCCCTTTCTCCACAATCTCTCCAGCATGTGTTGTCACTTGAGTTTTTGATCTTGGCCATTCTGATGGGTGTAAGGTGAAATCTCAGGGTTGTTTTGATTTGCATTTCCCTAATGGCTAATGAGGTTAAGCATTTCTTTAAGTGTTTCTCTGCCATTCAATATTCCTCTATTGAGAATTCTCTGTTTAGCTCTGTTCCCCATTTTTTAATTGGATTACTTGATTTGTTGCTTTTCAGCTTCTTTAGAATCCAATACTTGTAAAAATGCAGAAAACAACAGACCATTGGTTTTCAGGCCCTTTCTACAACACAACTCCTCATCTATGACTCATGCAACAATATAGACAAAAGGATAAGACTGTAAGAGATGGAGAACCAGAAACTCAGCTGAAAGATTGTGTCTCCTAGGAATTGGTGTGCCTGATTCATGAAACCTCAAAAGACCACCGCCAGTAGTCAAATCCATTGCAAAATCCATGAGGGTTTTTTTATTACAAGCTGCAGCCTGGGCTCACATACCCTCACCATCAAAGCTGTGAGGGCTGAGAGCCTTGTGTTCAGGTTAATTGGGTGATTTAAAGATTCTGAGGAAGGAGAGGAAGACCTCCCTTATCAGTGGACTTGGGGAAGTGCAAGCATGAAAAAGGAGGAGGGAAGATGGGATTGGGAGGGGAGAAGGGAGAGGTTTATGGGGGAATAAAAAGTGAGTAAAATGTAATTAATAAAAATTAAAAAAAGAAAAAAAACAAGATTCTGGTTCTTTCCAGCATGTCCAAAGCAGGGGCGGGGGGAGGCTTTTCTGCCTGGCAAGCATCTATTAGTCGAAACACAAAATGGGATGTTGCATTTTGAATTGATTGGCTATAGGAAGGCTCCCAAACCGTTAATGGTCTGGCTTCTCTTCCTAGGGGAACGGAGCGGTTTCCTAGGAACTGTATCTCTAGTGGGCAGGAAAGAATGCACCATGAGGCCAGTTCTTCCCACAGGTGGCTGGACATGTCTCCACCTGGCTGGCCTTAGTTCAGGCTTGTGCTTTAAACTTTAAAACAACAGCCGCTGATTTTTAATCATTTGGTCTCTCAGAATAACAATTTCCTGCATATATAAGTCCTAAACAACATGGCTACCAAACCAAAACTGGAACAATGACAATGTCATTAGATATGCTAATGTAGAGGAGTGTGGATCTCAAGGGCCCTACCCACAAATGAAGAGCTTCAGGCAATTAAGTTCTACTGAGAGAAGGAGAATAGTCAGGGTTCCCCAGGAATAATTCCTCTAATTGGTTATCCAATATCAATTTGATACAAATAATAAAAAAGCAACGATAAGCAGACTCAGCAGCATATTTACAATATATAACTTTGTATGAATGTTTGTGTATATGTATGTCACCATGGTAATTAAAGAAAACATGATACATATAATAGGAAAAAATACATATGTATGAAAATAGAGTATAGATGTCATGAGTATTTATATACAATTCAGTGTGTATTTGTACAAAGGACAACATAGTCAAACATACAGTATTACTATTATTTACTATTACTGTTATCTACACAACTAGTTAACATGCCATAAATCAACTCTGATGTGCTATAAAATAAACTATTATAACAAGGAAAAAATTACTTCAGTTTTACATATAATTTCTTCATTATTTTTCTATTACTGTGACAACACACCATGACCAAGGAAACATATTTATTATGTTTATCCCAGGATTTGTATTTATTTGTGGAGGAGATTTTAAAATATTTTGTTTTCTATATTTTGTAGATTTATATAGAGTATATGTTTCTCTTCTTTTCAATACTGTATTTATACAATTTGCTAATTTCACCACCCCACATATTTTTCTGAAGATTGTGTTGTTTTCCCACCTGTTTTCTCAGTCATGTACAATATCACTTCAATATCTACCTACTAAAGTAACTGAATATTCGTTTTTTTCCATATTCCTTTTTGGAATGTTTCTAAGCTTCCACAAAAATATTAGATAGAAAATATGCCATAAATATTTTTTAAATCCTTTGTAGATCAGGGAAACTTTTTAATTGCATTTTTGGTAGATTTCCTGTATTATCGGGTCTTATGAAATTTGGTGTTATGGTTAAGAATTTCCCCTTCAAGCTGGATGTGATAGCCCTTGACTCTAGTCCCAGCACTCTTTGTCTCTATTTTATTAATTTCAGCCCTGAGTTTGATTATCTCCTGTCTTCGACTCCTCTTGGGTGTGTCTGCTATTTTTTGTTCTAAGCCTCTCACGTCTGCTGTTAAGTCGCTAGCGTGAGATCTCTCCAGTTTCCTTGGGAAGGCACTTAATGCTATGAACTAATGCCTTCACAGTGTCCAATACGTTCGGCTGTGCAGTTTTTGATGGCCTGAAACTGTGGTGATGGTTAATTTTTGAGGAATTGTATTACATTATTTTTAATTTTTGATGATTACATTCACCATACAATGCATCTATACATATTCCACCAAAACCCTACTTATCCTCTCCCTTTCTTGAAGAAACCTTGTTTTTCCCTACTAGTTCCCCTTCATGTCTTCTTTTTGTATGCAGGATTGTGAAGGTCACCATAGATACTGTGTTCACAATTACATTGTCCTTGTAACAGTTTATTGAGAAATTAGTCTTAAACGGATAAAATAAATTCCAAATAAAACTGTTTGACAGTGAGTAAATAACGGCATGCTTTTTCGCAAAGATACATACATAAATATGTTACCCAGAAATTTTTTTCTTGATTTAATAACTTATCATAAACACATACTTATAATACTGAATGCATGCATAAACATATTCATGTACACAGATATATTATATATAATATATAATCACATACACATATACTATGTACGATAGTATTGCACACATATATATTTAAAATCAGTGACTTAAATTCATTTAGTAGTTTCTTCTTATTATCATTGTTTTATTGACTTTTCCTGAGATATGATCTAAGCCCATGCTTACATCAAACTTAAGATACCACTGGTTCCATCTTGTCAGTAATAAAATCCCAGGTTTGTTCCACCATACTCAGCTTTCATAGCCTTTAAAATGAAACAAATTTATTTCATAATACTTTTCTTTATTTGACTCATCATATAAAACTGTTTGCAAATAATTTTAGATCAATAGAAATGCAATGCATATATTATTTCTACATGACTTGAGTATTAGTTAACTGTTTTCTTTGTTGTTTCAAAATTCACATTTTTGATCTAAAAGCTAAAGTCTGTGGTCTATAGAAGTACCTTTCTAAAATTATATTGCTGAAAAAGCAGTTTCAAAAATTTCTTGACTGATGGATTGGTACTCTAAATAAATATCTCTATATAATATAATTTTATTCAATATCCAAAAGAGGATATCTTATTGTTTGTGGTATCTTCTGTGAACCTGGAAGACATTATTTATGTTAAATGAATAAACAAACAACACCACCATACACAAATACCCCATGATCTCACCTGTGTGTGCAAAGGTAAAAATGTATGTAAGTGTAAAAACACAAATAAAGAAAGAACAAACACATGGAAACAGAATAGAAGAAGGTGTCAAGGTTAACAGGAAAAGAAATGATTGTGTAGACATGAACTTCAGAATACAGGGAATGAAAAGGTGATACAGATAATGTCTAGTCAATGTCTAAAGCTAGTTAGACGCCATAGTGTAGAGGAATATTATTCCAGCAACATGGCTCCTCTGATCAGATCCTAAGACATTCTAAGTTTGTGTGACCAAACAAAACACAGACACGCTGTTAGTACACACCATTAATCCTTTTGGCTGGAATCCATTAGTAAACACCTTTAATCTCAAACAAAGACATCTAATTGAGAGACAGACAAAGTAATGAACCAGAGAAAGATTTGACAAAATGAGTCAGAGATAGGATAAACCCAGCCCTCACAGAGAAGCTTTAAGAGCAGTGCAGTGAGAGTCAGTTCAGTCAGTTAAAATGAGTAAAGTTGAGTTCAGTGCAGAGAATTGTGAGTCAGTATGTGCAGGCGGTGGAGTTTGTTCTTGAGTACATCAGCAGAGGCAGTTCTGTACACAGGTTGCAGATGGAGATAGAGCAGGCCAGAGAATAAAAAGGAGCCAGAAGGTTAGAACATATTGCCAAAGTTAGTATGAAGCAAAGCAAAGCAATTCAGTGAGAATCTGAGAGAAGCTGGTTCAAATCAGTCATCTTGGACAGGAGATTGGGTCAGAATAGCTGAGATGGACCATCCAAGGATAGTTCAGAGAGAGCTATATAGGGGAAGTTTATTCAGCAGTAAGTCTCAGAGGCCTAGGTTAGCAGATGGGGTGTGGAAGCTAAAGCCTTCAAGGTTGGGGTTTGCAGATGATTAGATTGTACAGAGACTAGAAGCTTCCAGGCCTAGGCCTAGGATGGCTAGAACAGAGAAGGAAAGGATCCAGGCTCATCCTAACATGTGTATTTGCACAGCATGTGTATGGCTCTCATTTCATCCCTTTCTCAGACTATATAAAACAACATTCACATCATAGTATAGCAACTATGGTTTTTAAGATGATGTGCAGAATACCGAGTGCCTGCTAAAAGATTACAGTAGTGTGCTCATCAAATACCTAACACACATGCAAAAACACATATAAGCTATCGATGGAAGTTCTCTGAAAGGTACATTAAATTAACCCTAGTAATTACTCCTTTCTGTATATATATAAACTCTGCATACACATACATGAACTTAATGTTAAAGCATTGTGTAAAGCAATTATGTTTGAGAAAACATACCTGTGCAGTGATACTATGAAATTACATGATGTGGCATTTTGAACCCTCAGACACATAGAAAGAGCAGCTTGAATGTTGCTCATCAGAGCCCAGATGGAACTGCATTGAAATAAAAAAGCAGATGTTGAAGTTAACCATAATTAATGATGGTGTATTATATAATTCAAAGTTGCTGAAAACTCACTGCAATGTCATCATAAAAATATTTTGAAGAAAATTGTTAATTGGATTGACTTAATCATTCCACACTTTATAGGTAACAGAACAGCACTATGAACTCCATTAATATATGTAATTATAATAAAATTTTGAGATAATATGGACTAACATTTGATTAAATTACTTATATTAACTAGGTAACACTAATAAATATTTTCATAATGGCTAATAATGAAAATAAAATCAAGTTGTAAAAACTAATGAAATATTGTGAAATAAGATTAAGAAAGTTTTAAATTAAAACAAAAAAATTCTGTAAAGTATGGTAGAATTTAAACCTTTTCATAAATCCTGAAATGAACATGATGATCAAGAACAAGAAGGAAAATATGTTTGTAACTCCCAAGGTTGCATTACTAAGAGGCAGAAACCGGTAAGAACTTAAAGCTGGAGAGAGACAGATACCTGTTTTGTATTAGAAATCCCCTAAGACAAGCTGACAAATTACTGCTGCTATTATGTGGGCCTAGAGCTAATGTCATAACACCACTTGCATTCCGGGACTCAGTCTCCAGAAGGCTAACTTTCTAAGGGTCTTAGGCTAAATATTTTAAAGTTTGCACTTTCTAGCATATTTTTGTGGCTGTTCAATTCCACGGCTGCAACTTGGAGGTAGCCATAAACACCGTAATAAGCCTCCATTCAAATAAAATTTTATTTATACACACAGAACACTACGCTGTATATGGATATCATATTTTATTTTATAGGACGTTGCTGTAATCACGTTAAGAAATTTCTAGCTTAAACAGAGGGCACCAGTTAGATACTCAGGCATTACTCCTGATGACAAACTACTTTAGTATTTCACTATTATATATGTCAAAACTATATATCTTTCATAAGGGAGAAAAGACCAGAATCCAGAAATACAGATTGCTTCCTGGGCAATTTGCTTATTCCACAATTAAGGGTTTCTTTCAGAACTCATCTAAAACCAGGATCATGTGTCTATATGCCTAGTGCTCCTAAAGCAAGATGGGGTCAGACGCTGGAGATTTGTTAAAAATTAGTGGTCTAGGACAACAATAAAGGCATCCTGTTTCTTTTTTTTTTCTTCCAAGGTCCATTTTATTGTTGACACAACTACATACTGATGTTTGTTTTACCTCATATAGTATGAAGGCAGATAATGGCCATACTTTCTTGGACATAGGGTGATCTCAAAATGATCATGATGTATATGGTAAATACATACAGCCTTTCTGTTTTAATCATACCCCAGAAAAGTAGTTTAAAGATGGTTTCAAATGTGATAAATCAGATCTGCAAGGAAGATGGGGGAGGGGCGCTTTTGCCGTCGCCATCGTCTTTGTTTCATGGTACTGGGTGTGGGATTCAGGGCATCACTTGGGCTAGGTACATTTTCTTGGGTGCACGTTTAAAATGCCAGCGTATAGCTGGGTCTTGAGGTAGAACTATTCCCAATTTTCTGAGAAAGTGCTAGATTGATTTCCAGAGAGGTTGTACAAGTTTGCACTCCCACCAGCAACAGAGGAGTGTCCATAACCTCTCCAGCATCTGTTGCCACTTAAGGCATCCTGTTTCAGTGGCGGTGAAAAGTGGGTTCCCGTACCCAAAGTTTTCTCTGAGTATCACAATTGCTCGTGCATTTATTCGTTTACTTCCCCACTCCTTCTTTCTCTCTCTCTCACTCACACACACACACACACACACACACACACGGACACACATGGACACATCACATAAATGAATAGGAATCAAAGACATGTTCTTCAAAGTACTAAGAACTTCAAGAGAGCTCTCACTAGCCTTGATATAACCATAAAACTTGAAACCCCCAGTCTCACAGAATGCACCCTCTTGTCATGTGTCATGTCTTTTAGTTCATAAAACAGCAAGTTTTTATATTTCTCTTTTCTTCTTTTTTGTAAGTTTTATCAATTAGCTTTCAGAGGTATCATAATTACTGCATATTATATATGTTAAATATTGTCCTCACTTTATAACTCATATTTCATGACGTATTTACTTGAATTTATTTGAATTATCAACACAAAGTCATTTTTTCCTATGCTTTCAACACTATGAAGGCTTCTCTTCTTACACTGTGCTGATTCATTCTCTTGATAATGGATAGTGGAGCAGGTGATTTTTCCACTCTCAAATCCACTCCTGGTGGCTCACACTTTGAGCCTTGAGAATGAAAACCTCACTAGGCACATGGATTTGGAGAAAAGGGTGAGGGCGCTCTGACTGGCTTCTGTGGTAGCTCCTGTGCTGCAGCTAAGAAGTGGACGAGGAAGAGATTGCTGCATGGTGGGAAAGGGGACAAACAATTTTCTCACCTGTAGAGAAGAATGTGAATGCAGGAGTCTTCTTAGAACCACCCAAGATGTTCTTTTGATACTTAATCTATTTTATTGGTGATTCGATTGAGCTTTCTTTTATTTGACTTATTATATTAACCATAACTTTAACCCTAACCCTGCACTTGATCAAGATGGATATATTTTTCCACTGTTCGAAGTAATATATAAAATAATATATACATGTAATATATTTTTAATATTCATGTAATATAACATTGAATATATTTTAATTTCCTGTGCAATGATTAAGAGTATAGTAAGCTGTTTAAATTATAGAACACAGGAATGAATTCACAAATTTTGAAATGTGGAAAAATACCAAAATATAGTACCTTGTAAAAAAAATCAGAATCATGGATTTAATTTACAAGAGTCATCAGAAATCAGGAAAGGCTGTGCTGGAGATCTCAAGTATAGCTCAATGACAGAAAACTTGTTTAACACTCAATGTGGAGGGAAAACACAGCTGAGAAAATTACTGTACTCCATTGAGGCCAACGTTGTTGTATCTTGTTTTCAGAAGTTGCTTGCACATCTATGCAAAATAACACCCAAGATGGATCACTCACTGTTATTTATTTTCCTCTAATAAGAAATGTATCTCCAGATGACTTCCAATGATCTCTGCTTTTCCCCAGGTGAAAATGTAACTCAGACCAAAGTACTGGGGTTTTCAGATCTGCACAGAAATCACACTATCTCCGTGTTCTCAGACATGCAATAAGCACCATATCCAGTGACAATGACTAAAAGAAACAGAAAAACTCAAGCTGACCCCAGTTCTTCCTTCACCTCATGGCAGCACTAAACCACCAGCACTAAACCAGCACTAAACCAGCACTAAACCAGCACTGCCTATTAGAGCAGCGTCACGTGATTGATTATTGGGCCATGTCACCAGAGTGATATGCGATTGCACGGATGATTGGCTGCTGAAAACCACAGTGGATGTAATATCTTTGTAATGCTATGATGCTGATGACTTGAAGGGATACATTATTAAAGTAATGCCCTGATGATGACTTCCTTCTGAAATACATCATTAATCTGATGTCACTGCTGAGATGTATCAGGGTAATTTATAATATGCAAAGTGAAAGGTGACAGCAAAAGTTCCCTTCTCAGTAATCATTTAAAGTATTCACTTTTAAAAACTTTATTCTAAGTACTCATGAGAAGGCCTGGTGACTTAAGATTATTTAAGATTGAAGGTGATTTATTGACATCATAGGACAGGTAAAATGTGAAGATTCCGAGGAGCATTCAAGGTTTTCCTAGCAAAAAATAGAAACACCTGCCTTTGCTGTCATTTTTGGCTTAATTAAAGATATTATTTCATTAAACATGGCCACAATTTATAACTTGTGGCAAATACCCTAACTTTAAAAGCATTTTGACATATTTTAACACTTGCTTTTACATGTTACTTAATAAGATTGTTGAGGAAAAAATCTGAAGCTTTTTATGTAATTGAGCACTCAGATATTAAAATCTATTCATCTCCTGTAACTTCCCACAGCATGATGGAGGGAGCAGCGAGTAGGTCAACATTCAAAGATCTAATTACTCTTCTGTCAATCATAAAGCATCATTCTAACCCACATGACTCATTCCATTTTAGCTTTCTCATTATTTATTTAATCATTTTGCACTTTTATTGATTAAGGTATTTATTTATTTTTCCACCTTGATCCCAGCCTCCCCCTCTTCCCTCCTCTCAGTCCTTTCTTCTCAACTCACCTCACCTCTCTCCAATAATACTCACTCCCCTTTTCTGAGGTGAAGGGGAGGCCTCCCCTAGATATTAACCAGCTTTGGCATATCAAGTTGCAGTAAGATTAGGAGCATCTTCTTCCATTGAGGCTAGACAAGGCAGCCCAGGTAGGGAAAAGGGATTCAGTAGCAGGCAATACAGTCATTGATAGCTCCTGCTCCTGCTTTAAGAGTACCACATGGTAAGGCTGCCCTCCCCACAAAGGTGGAGGTGACCAAAGAGCAGACACTGAGTTCAGGTCAGAGACAGTCTCTGTTCCCCTTAGTAGGAACCTGCTTGGAGACTGAGCTGCCATGGGCTACATCTGGGCAACAAATCTAGGTTATCTCCATGTATGGTCCTTGGTCAGATATTGGTCTTTGCAAAAACCCCTGGGCCCAGAATTTTGGTTCTGTTGCTCTCCTTCTGGAGCTCCTGTCCCTTCCAGATCTTTCGTCTCTCCCTTCTTTCATAAGATTCCCTGCACTCTGCCCAAAGTTTGGCTATGAGTCTCAGCATCTGCTTTGATGCTGCTTTGATACTCTGCTGGGTAAAGTATTTCAGAGGCCCTCTGTGATAGGCTCCTATCCTGTCCACAGAGAAAGACAATGCAACCAGTCCTGATGGGACCTGATAGGCTAGGGACAGATGGAAAGGAAGGAGGACCTCCCCTATCAGTGGACTAGGGGAGGGGCATGGGAGGAGAAAAGGGAGGGAGGGTAGGATTGGGGGTGGACAAGGAAGAGGCTACAACTGGGATATAAAGTGAATAAATTGTAATCATTAAAAAATAAAAGAGTTCCACATGAAAACCCAGGTGCAAAAGTGTTACATATATGCAGAGCGCCTAGTCCATCCTATTCCCATTCTCTGGTGGGCAGATCAGTCTTTATGAGTCTCTGTGGGCCCAGGGTAGTTGATTCTATAGGTTTTTTTTATAATATTCTTGACCTCTCTGGCTTCTATAATGCTTTCTCCTCATCTTTAACGGGATTCCCCAAGCTCCACTTGGGAAAATGCGAGTCTCTGCATCAGTTTCTATCAGTTGCCAGGTGAAGCCTCTCTGTTGACATTTATTCTAAGCTCCTGTCTGCAAGGAAAACAAATTTTTATTAATTATATTATGGGTGGGCTCCTTTTTGTGGCATGAGTCTTAAGATGGGCCAGTCTTTGGTTGTCCCTTCCCTCAAATTCTGCTGTCTTTTATCCCTGCTCATCTTACAGGCAGGACAAATTGTGGGTCTGAGGTTTTGTGACGCGGTTGGTGTCTCAATCTTTCTATTGGAAGACTTGCCTGGTTATAGGAGTTGGCTTGTTTAGGCTTCATACACTCCATTGCTGGCAGTCTTATCTAAGGTTACCCTGATATGTTCTTGGGAGTTTTCATTGTCCTTGATTTTTAAAATAGCTTGATGTAACTTTAACCAAGCAAGTGAAAGACCTATAGTATAAGAACTTCAAATCTTTGAAGAAAGAAATTGAAGAATTTGTCAGAAATTGCAGAGATCTCTCATGCTCATGGACCAGTAGGATTAACATGGTAAAAATGACCATCATACCAAAAGCAATCTATGGTTTCAGTGCAATTTCTATCAAAATTCCAACAAAATCATATACAGACCATGAAAGAACAATACTTAACTTCATATGGAAGAACACAATACCCAGGATAGCTAAAAACAATCAGAAAAGAAAACCGAGAGAAAAGAAAAGAAGATTTCAAGCTGTACTATAAAGCAATAGTAATAAAAACTGCATGGTATTGGCACAGAAACAGACAACTTGATCAACGAAATAGAATTAAAGAACCAGAAGTAAATACACACAGCTATGGACACTTGAATTTTGACAGAGAAGTTCTGCATTTTATTCAGTGCTTGATGTATTCACAATAGCAAACATCAAATCAAGTTCTGAGAGGAAGGATCTAGATTAATTGGGAAGAAAAAGGCCAGCAGTAGTGTGATGAAGTGAAAAAGAGTAATGGGACGTTACTATGACATACGTAGGACACAAAGAATAAAATGGTCAAAATGGTATTATATGAAACAATTAATTGAAATAAATAAATAAATAAGCTGTGCCCAGGGGAAATGCAGAGTCTGTTGCATTAGTCAAAGACCATGCATAGACAGTACCTAGACTCCCTGCTCAGATGTAGCCCATAGACAGCTCAGTCTCCATGTGGGTTCCCTAGTTAGGGGAGAAGAGACAGTCTCTGAGATGAACTCAGTTGTCTGTTGCTTGATGTTCTCCCTGATGAGGCAACCTAGTCAGCCCACAGCAGAAGGGGAGCCAGGAAGTCTTGATGGGACCTGATAGGCTAGGCTCAGACAATAGGGAGGAAGATTTCCTCTATCAGTAGACTAAGGGGGAGGGAGGGGGAAGAAGATGGAGGGAGGATGGGACTGCAAGGAGAGGAGGGGTGGAGCTACAACCAAGATAAAAAGTGAATAAATTGTAAAAACAATAATAATAATAATCACATCTCCCCAGAAAAAAAGTCATTCAACACTAGACATATTTTTTTTCTTTTTATTTTTATCATTTTTTATAATTTATTCAATTTTTATCCTAGCTGTGGCCCCTCCTTCATCTCCACCCAATCCCACCTTCCATTCCTCTTCTCCCCCCATGCTCCTCCCACAGTCCACTAATAGGAGAAGTCCTACTCTCATTCCATCTGACCTTAGCCTATCAGGTGTCATCAGGACTGGCTTCACTGTCTTCCTCTGTGGCCTGGCAAGGCTGTACCCTCCAGGGGGAGGTGATCAGAAAACCTACAACTGAGTTCATGCCAGAAACAGTCACTGCTCCCCTTATTATGGAACCCACTTGGAGACTGAGTCTATGAGCTAAATCTAAGCAAGGGTTTTAGGTCCTCTCCACGCATGGTCCTTGGTTAGGGTAACAGTCTCTTCAGGACCACCAGGGCCTAATTTTTGTTGTTGTTTTTTTTTTTTTTTTTTTGGTTTTGGTTTTGTTTGTTTGTTTGTTTGGCTCTTTTGGAGCTCCTGTCCCCTCACAGTCTTTCTATCTCCCCTTTCTTTCACAAAATTCCATGCTCTCTGCCCAAAGTTTAGCTATAAGTCTCAGCCTCTTCTTTGATACCTCGATCAGTGGTGCTGGAGAGATGGCTCCACAGTTAAAGGCTAGGCTCACAGCCAAAAATATAAGAGTATTTGCAATTTCTTTTTTTGTAACATTTTTTATTATTATAACATTTTATTTTTATTAATTACAGTTTATTCCCTTTGTATCCCATCTGTTCTAAACACCAAAAAAGTAACCTCCTCATAATGAAGTTAATAAATTACAAGTAAAAGAATTATAAGATACAAAGAAATCCACAGAGAAATCTTGAAGAATAATTGTATCTCACACAAGTGAAAAATTATCCCAGACAGTATGTTTTAATACTTATATTGTTTTACCCACAACTTTTCAACTTCCCAAGTGAAACTGAAATATTGACAAGTCTCACATGTTTCTATTATAACACGATTATACTTAAATGTCATAGGGAGTATTTAAATTGGGCAATATTTTTCTAGATTTTTAAAATATTCTAGTATAATCTAAAACTGTTGGTGAGGCTAAAATCAAAGTGAGGCTTTTGAAAAATATCTATTTCAGTCATGAAGCAGAAAGTGCCAAATCTCATTTCAGCATTATTTTTTTTAACATTCTTTTACTTTTGGGGATTTTAATATGATTATATTATTTCTAACTTCCCAGTAATTCCTCAAAACCTTCCAAATACCCCCACTGCTCTCTTTCAATGTTTGGCTTTAAAATCTATTGATAATTGAACATGAAATGTTCAGACATTGAAACATGTCTGAGTAGAGTTACTGTGTTCTTAGCATCCACCACAAGAAGTGTTTTTTGTTTGTTTTTCTTTTATTGAAAACAGATGTGGTCCATAGTAGCTCAGTAACCAAGTAGTTTTCCAAAGTAAGGGGAACAAGGACTATTTCTAACAGGATCTCAAGGGCAGACTCTTTGACCTCCTCATCCCCCCTCCAGGGGAGGAGCAGTTCTATTAGGCCACAGAGGAGGACTTTGCAGCCAGCCCTGAAGATACCTGATAAAACACGGTCAAATCCTCCCCTATCAGTGGACTTGGAAAGGGGCAGGGAGGAGACCAGGGAGAGAGTGTGGGGTTGGGGAGGGAATGAGGGAGCGGGAGACAGCTGGGATACACACAGAGTTAACAAAATGTAACTAAAAAGAAAAATAAAATTAAAAAATAAATAAAAATAAATAAAATAAATAATAAAACAAGTACAAAAAAAAAAAAAAAAGAAAACAGATGTGAGCACATTCATTTCACACATCTTGGGCATTCTAAATGGGGCTATCATTCCCCTGTCTCAGTTGGTATTTGGAGGCTTACTGCCTCCTGATAACCTAGGTCTTGTCCTGGAAGCCTCCAGCCTCCATGCAATCTAACCTAGGTCTAGAATATGTTCAGCCTCTGAGACTTACTGCTTAATAAGCTCATCCTTTCCTGTTTTTTATGAGCTCTGGGATGGCTGGCTCAAGTCACCTGTTTTGGCTCAAACTCCTCTCCCAGATGACTTATTCAGTATGGCTTCTTTCTTAGCTCCCAAATTGCTGTGGTTGGCCTCACACTAACTCCAACAATCTGCTCTATTATTCTGGCTCCTTCTCATCCTCTGGCTCATTCTGCCTTCAACCTCCCTCTGTAAAATTCTCCTGGTAAAACTGCTTTTCTCTCTCTTATTTTCTGTGTTGTTCCCTTAAGTAACTACCATTTTCTTCCTATTCTTGGAGAGTTAGATATATCCTACTCTGTCAAATCTTTCTCTGATTCATTACTTTTCCTGCCACTCAATTAGACTTCTTTCAAACATGGTTGTGTCCAGCTCAAACTATCTTTACCTTCATTGTTTGGGATTAAAAGCATGTATCATCATGCCTGGACCTAAGCTTTTCTTTATCTGAAACCTTCTAAATATCAGGCTGGCCTTGAACTCAGATCTGCTTTCCTCTGTAGCCTGGATTAAGGGCTAGTTTGTATTCCAGCAAGACCACAAAGACCTAAAAAGTCTTTAGATATGAACTATTGCCAGAGCAACCATGTTCTGAATTAAAATTCCTCTACAGAACATTCATCATAAAGGAATCCTAAGGTGGAAACCTAACCATGTGTCCAAAATACACCAACATATTCCATATGAAATTTAAATAATTATACTAGGGTCCAAATTGTAGTTCCTGTATTAATATTTTTGTTCTTTAAAGTGAAGTTGTCTGTCATGATTCTTATTAAAGATTTAGTCTTTCTTGGTTTTCTCATTTTTCATGGAGTCAAGAAGCATAAGATAACAAATCTCATTTAGAGCAATTCAGAGAAATCCAATATGACAAGCACATAAACCTTATTTCATAACAGAATGTACAATATAGCTAAAGTGAATGCAAGCAAAACATAGCACAAAAGGCCTGTCTCTTGTTTACCAGCATTCATTAACTCCTGCTGTACAGTGCAGATGATTTGAAAGATGTAGCTAAAATATGTCCAGCCAGAGGGCTTTCCTACTTCTCCCATTCTGTGGTGTTTCATACCACCGTGGAACCAATAAGGTACATAATACATTTGCATCAGTTCAACTCTAATTGTAGGCTCATTAAAGTGAATTCTTTTTTGTTAATTCATTTTTTATTTTTTTGTATTAGTTACAGTTTATTAACTTTGTATCCCAGTTGTAGCCTGCTCCCTCATTTCCTCCCAATCCCACCCTCCCTCCCTCATCTTCTCTTTGCCCCTCTCTAAGTCCACTGATAAGGAAGGTCCTCCTGCCCTTTCATCTGACCTTAGCTTATCAGTTATCTTCAGGATTGGCTGCGAAGTCCTCCTCTGTGGTCTAGCAAGGCTCCTCTTCCCTCCGAGGAGGGGGAGGTCAAAGAGCCAGCCATTGAGTTCGTGTCAGAAACAGTCCCTGTTCCCCTTACTAGGGTCCCACTTGAATACTGAGCTGTCATGGGCTATGTCTGAGCAGGGGTTCTAGGTTATATGCAAGCATGGTCCTTGGTTGGAGAAACAGTGAAACAGTCTCAGAAAAGACCTCTTTGCCCAGGTATATTTGGTCCTTGTGGAGCTCCTGTCCTCTCTAGGTCATACTAACTTCCCCTTCTTTCATATGATCCCCCCACTCTGCCCAAGGTTTGATTATGAGTCTCAGCATCTGCTTTGATCCACTGCTAGGTAGAGTCTTTCAGATGCCCTCTGTGGTAGGCTCTCGACCTATCACTTGTTTTCTCCTACTTCCAATGTCCATCCCATTTGTCTTTCTAAGTAAGGATTGATCAACTTACCCCGGGTCCTCTTTCATATTTATCTTCTTTAAGTGTACAGATTTTAGTATGTTTATCCTATCTAGTACCCACTTATAAGTGAGTATATACCATGTGTGTCTTTCTGCTTCTGGGATACCTCACTCAGGATGATTTCTTCTAGAAGAACACCAACAGCACAGACTCTAAGAGCAACAATCAATAAATGGGACCTCATGAAACTGAAAACCTTCTGTAAAGCAAAAGGCACTGTCATCAAAAAAATAAATAAATAAATAAATAAGACAGCCTACAGACTGAAGAAAGATCTTCACCCACCCTATACCTGACAGAGGGCTGATATCCAGAATGTATAAAGAACTCAAGAAGTTAAAAAGCAACAAATCAAGCAATCCAATTAAAAAATGGGGTATGGAGCTATTTCTCTGTAGAGGAATATAGAATGTCCAAAAAACACTTAAAGAACTGCTCAATGTCCTTAGTCTTCAGGGAGATGCAAATCAAAACAACCCTGAGATTTCACCTTACATCCATCAGAATGGTTAAGATCAAAAACTCAAGTGACAACACTTGCTGGAGAGGTGGTGGAGAAAGGAGAACCCTCCTCCATTGCTGGTGGGAATGCAAACTTGTACAACCACTTTGGAAATCAATCTGGCACTTTCTCAGACAACTAGGAATAGCGTTTCCTCAAGATCCAGCTATTCCACTCCTAGGCATATATCCAAAAGAGGCTCAAGTACACAATAAGGACATTTGCTCAACCATGTTTGTAGCAGCTTTATTTGTAATAGCCAGAAGCTGGAAACAACCCAGATGTCCTCAACAGAGGAATGGATACAGAAATTGTGGTACTTTTACACAATAGACTACTACTCAGCAATTAACAACAAGGAAATCATGAAATTTGCAGGCAAATGGTGGGGTCTAGTAAATTGAGTTCTTTAATGTCAAACAAGTTATTGTAATGTAGACTTTATCCCCATGACTAGACTAATTTCTCTTTTTCCATGTTGTGAGCTTTGCCACAGTGAATGCAGTATGAGTTTTCTCATACTCAGGTGCTAATATTGCTTGTATTCTAGGTGGCCATGAATCAATACCATAAAACACTATTCATTACTTTACTTTTTTGAGACAAGGGGTCCTATAATGGTCCAATTTGGCCTCCGCATCCTATGTAGTATAGCTGAAGATAGTTTTAAACTTGTGATCTCTCTTTGTCCACCTCCTGCTTGCTGAGATGATAGTCATACAACACCACATGTAGCTTTGCAAATTCCCTTACATTCTATTTTCCTCTATTATTCTTCTCTATCCCTATGGTTTTCTCTCTAGTTTCCTGTGATGAGAAATTAAAACTGAAGCTACTGGCTGTTGCAAGAAAATCAGCAGGTCACGCAAGAGGATACAGAAGAGAGATGGAGATAAAAGGCTCAATAGGAACAAAGTGTGTATGAACTTGCCGTAATGGTTCTGAGGGATAATCACCATCTTAGTGCAGCTGATGGTAGAATGCACATGTTGTGATACATGGGTCTACATCCATGCATAGTTAGGAAAGCCCTAACCAGAATCACAGCATGTAGTTGAGAGGGAAATGAGTAGGTAAACTAGGAGGAAGTAGAGGAGCATAGTGGAGAAGGAAAAAGAGCATGCTATACAGTGCGTATGTGTGAAAATTTCAAAGAACACATAAAGCTATCATTTTAAAAAGAAAATGTCACAATGAAATCAACTACGTTGCATATTAAGTAAAAATATGATAAAAGGAAAAATCTAACTACAAAGTAAGCATTTCTCCATCCAGTGAAAAAATCTTTAAAAGACAAAACAAAACATACAAGCAAGCAATAACAACAACATAACAAGGGCTTTGCTGTGGTCAGTGCCTTTGTTTGCATCTCAGAAGTTGGATGTAAGTCCCTGTTGCTGAAGACAGGACACGTTAGACAAAGGACTTGGAAAAGTTGAGCTATAACTGACTTGAAAGTCTCCTCTTTAAGGACCAGCTCCTATAGTGCTGGACAAGCTGGGAGAAAAATCAGTAAAAAGCTCAATTCATCCTTGAATGCTATGAACCACAATCATGAACAACATGGCGAGATATTCCCAAAGACACAGGGTGAGAATTACATCCTGATCCATCTAATTTTATTTAAAATCAGCTCAACAGGAAAGAATTAATGCCTGGTATTGTAAACATAGCCTATTACCCATTTCTGATGGGCCATGGACCACAGTCAGAAACTACAACTGTTACTACAGCAAAATTCCTAACTGCATTCCAAATCCAAATACTTATCCTTACAACACAGATAAAGGTAGTTCTCACCCCTTATCAAAAATACTTCTTTTTGCAGCAGCAGACATAGACCATTAAACACACACACACACACACACACACACACACACATGCGTATCAGACACAATAACAACTAATACATTGCCAAGAATTTGTGAAGTAGGAGTGCAGAGGCAAATGGAACTAACAGAGAGAGAAGCAGAAACAATAGAAATTCAATGTCCATACACAAAATTTAAAAATAAATCTTAAAAATGCCTGAACCTTCCCTGGGATGGATATAATATTAAGGTAAGCGTAAAAGGTTCGATTGTGACCTGCCTTGTTTTGAGTGGACACTGATACTATTCATATACATAATGATATGTCATTAGCTTTTACACCAATTCCAAAAATAATAACTTTATTAGGAGAACAGTTATAGTTTAATTCTAAGATGTAATTTTAGATGCTTTATTTTGGCAATACTTAGTTCCCTAAAATGTCCATAAATAATTTAATAATTAAAAATATGATTAAAGGTGGCACATGCCTTTAATCCCAGCACTCTCAGGAGGCAGAGGCAGACAGATTTTTATAAAATCGAGGCCTTCCTGGTCTACAAAGCTAGTCCAGAGCAGCCAACATGGGCTCTGTTAAAGAAACCCTGCCACAAGAAACCGAAAGGAAAATAATAACAGGACAGAAAATTATGTATTTGAAATCAAAATAAAACATAAAATGCAATTTATAGATATTCCTTCCTGGGTATCGACGCCTGCAGGCAATTAGACTGTCCTTCTGAGTTTAGTCTTCATTGTAATTTAGAGCTAAATCTGCAGTTCTTGACCATAGACTCTAATGATAAACTCATAGTGAAGTGTAGAGGCTCATTCACCATGGAGGTTACCGACTGATGTTCCTACAATATATGATTTGCAGGAAAACCTTCAAAACAATGGGATTTGTATTTTTTTTTCCTTCTAACAGACCCTTAGCTTCTTTGCTCTTCTATTCATATAATACAAGCATCATCCAAGAGGGCGTCAGGCAGTTAAATACACGTAGTTTGTCTCCATCTGGTGGCAAGACTGAAGTATGCAATTCCACCTTCAAGCAGGGATTTCTATTTGCTAATGGCCACATGAGAGGAAAAACGTGTCTTTCATTCAGTTGTTTTAAGAAATGCACTTCAACAAAGATAAGAGTTATATTCAACTAATATAGCATAAAATATGCAGGAAGACACACACGGTATATAATCACTTAAAGTGGATATTACACATATTATATAGGATAAATGTACTGAAATCTGTACAACTAAAGAAGCTAAGCAATAAGTAGGACCCTGGATAAGATAATCAATCCTCTCCCAGAAAGACAAACGGGAATAGACATTGGAAGAAGGAGAAAACAGGAAAAAGGATAGGAGCCTACCACAGAGGGCCTCTGAAAGACTCTGCCTAGCAGTGTATTAAAGTAGATGCTGAGACTCATAACCAAACTTTGGGCAGAGTACAGGGAACCTTAGGAAAGAAGGGGGAGATAGTAAGACCTGGAAGGGACAGGAGCTCCACAAGGAGAGCAACAGAACTAAAAAAAAATCTGGGGCTGAGGGTCTTTTCTGAGACTGATACTCCAACAAAGGACCATTCATGGAGATAACCTAGAACCCCTGCACAGATGTAACCTATGGCAGCTCAGTGTCCAAGTGGGTACCTTAGTAAAGGGAATGGGAACTATCTCTGACATGAACTCAGTGGCTGGCTCTTTGATCACCTCCACCTAAGGGTGGAGCAGCCTTACCAGGCCACAGAAGAAGACAATGCAACCAGTCCTGATGATACCTGATAGGCTAGGGTCACATGGAAGAGGAGGAGGACCACCCCTATCAGGGGACTTGGAGATGGGTATGGGAAGGGATGAGGGAGAGGGCTATAGAAAGTGAGTAAACTGTAATTTATATTAAAAAAATTAAAACTTACACACTTACACTTTCATGTTGGGAATTCATCTGAATTGAGCCTGCACAGCGCTTCTGTGTCATGAAAATACTGATTTCTTGTAGTCTAATTCTTACAGTCTTTTCTCCAAACCTTCCATGAAGCTCTGTCAGCCTTGGGGAGGGAGGGTGTGATGTAAACATTGCACTTTGGGCTGAACATTCCAAACTTTCTTATTCCTGTAGCTTGAATTGTCATGGGTTAATTGCCATCTACTGCAAGAAGGAGCTTCTGAGATGAGGGATGGAAAAATGCACTAATCTGAGTATAACAGTAAGTCATTAGGAATTGGTTCAATACTATGTCCATCAGCAGAGAAATAGTTGTAAGCTTTGCCCTAAGACCTATGATCTAACCACGGCTCTTGGACCCAGTTATGGTGACAGTTTTCCCTTTCTATGAAGCAAATTTCTACAGCCAAATTTAATGGCAATTTCTCTATTGAAAGTAATTTGATAAATGTTTTGTGGGGACCCTAGGTGTCATCCTGAAGGACCCGACATAGGGTCATGTGTCCCAGAATGATGGTATTTGGAGGTGCTCTAGACTTTTAGACGGTGCAAGCATGATAAAAGTAATTGAGGTGCACCTGTCTGTTCTTCCTTTGCAGGAAATGATGCGACCAGTCATTGTGCATTATGGTGTTTCATCCAGCTAACACGAGCCACTGCATTCTAAACAGCAAAAGCAATGGCGATGTTTGGATGCTGTCCAGAACCCGGGCTAGTTTAACATTTCTCACCTGAGTAGCAAGTTTCATTTTATCACAGCATGCTTGTTTAGCCAATGCCCACACAGAACTTGTCTGATAGGCTCATATCTCCAATATATTATTGTCTCCATTGAAACTAGGTGGCTAGTGAGTGACCTCCGAGCTTCTCTGTGAGGACTTCAACATGGCCATATGGTTCTAAGCCTTTTCTCCTCTCCATGACCCTTTAATGCCTTTAAAACCAGCATCACATGGGAAACTCTTACATAGTATCAAGCTCAGCTACCAAACTTTAATAGAGTTATTCAGGTGGTGATGACTCTCAATGATAAAATTATTTTTGTTGTTGCTCCATAACTGTAATTTTGTAGTTATGAATCATAATGTGAATATATAGTATAGAGGATATCTGAAATGTGACCCCTGTGAAAGGGTTATTAAACCCACAATGGGGTCACAACACAGACTGAGAACCACTGAGCTACCAGCTTGAGAAGTAACCTGGCTTTACACTGAACCACAACTTCCGTTTGCTAACCCAGAGGAATTACTTCCCAGAAAAGTACCCCTCAATGATGGTGGTCATTTATTAATCAGAGCTGATTTTTCAGTTCTGGCTGCCCAACAGAGATTAACACAGTAAAGCAAAGGTTTCACTTTCCAGAGTTTTAGTCCAAAGTATCACACAAAGATCCCCCAGAAAGTCTTTGATTCTCTCTAAAGCCTCCCAGGCCATGCCTAAATTATTTGCACTTCTTTACATATTTTTTTTATCTTTCTATTTCTCTCAGACAGCCCATTAGGTTCTAATTCCTTCTGTTTCACTTTCAGTAGTTAGCTGTGTGCGGTTAGTATTCCACCATCCCCATGCATCATGCAGCACTCAGTAAGGTCTCACTAGCGGATGACAATAAGTAGAATGATGGTGGACAAAATCTGAACCACTCACCTTTTGTTTTAGTGACCATAGTGTATTTACAGATGTTCATTTTAAATTTGAATTGTCTAAGGCCTAGTGAGTTACTGAACTTTCCATGTCTCCACAGTTAGTATACATAGGTAAAGAAATCAAATCCTGTCAAGCGTTGTTCCGAACCAACTGGTCATCATTTCTTTGAAAAACAGCTTCTACAACAGTTAATGTTTTTCATACTTAATTTACGCCTCGTTTTAACAAAGATGATAAATTACAAATTTACAAATCTATCTGAAATTCATAATTTTCTTTAGAAAAGTAATTATAATAGATGCTATTTTGAATGTAGAATTATATCATCTATCTTTAATAGTGTTACAAAGGTTAGATCAAAAAAAGTGTAGATCTATCTAAAAAATATTTTTCATCTACTTTTTAATAGATCTTATTTGTCATTTGACCTTCCAAATGCTTTACATTTGGCATCACTCTTCTACTTGCCCTAAGATTTTGAATGCTGTCAGAACATTTTCTCATGCCAGAAAATAATCTGTAATTGTGGAGACTACACAGAACATTACCAAATATAACAAGGAAATTATATACATAGAAGGAGATATAAATATATAGATATCTCACGATATAAATTCAATATTTAAACAAATTTTATATAAACACAGTCACATAGCTTTCATGTTTTGTAGTGTGTAAAAGATCAATTCCACCATAAGTAACAAGTTGTGTCTTATATAAATGATTAGACTGAGTAAGTGGGATAATGACTTCATTAACTCATTTTAATTGTGACTTGGGAAGATGAGGAAAGAGACAACTTGATTTATGTGCTGAAATATGTTGGTTTAAAACATAATGGGGTTTGAATTATGCTTCTCAGAAACAATATTGGATTCCCAGTGAGATAGTGAGCTGCTTTCTTATGCCAGGAAAGTGTGACAGCCAATGAATGCTATTAATCTGCAAAATTGTAAATAATTAGGCTCACAGTGTGGTAATTTATAATGTTTTCCATGTGTTATAAATATGAATACTTTAAAAGTGAAATGGATTCATAGTTTAGTGTTATATTTAACTTTTAAAATATTTAAGGACTTTACTAGATCCCAGTTAATTTTAACTTTTCTATGTTCAAACAAATGCTAACTTTATTAATGAAAAGAAGAATGAAATATCATAATTAAAACAATATCACTTCCCTTGGCTATGCTTTTGGATTATATACTTACCTTATCTATAAAATATAGCAAAACTAGAGTAAGATTAAACTTTGATGATTTTGTTTAATGCATGTTCGTACACATGGTTTCCTGTATTTTTTGTTTTGTTTCTGTTTGTTTAATTTATTTACTTTTTATTAATTACAGTTTATTCCCTTTTTATCCCTGATGTAGTCTCTTCTTCATTCCCTCCCAACTCCACCTTCCCTCCCTCTTCTCCTCCCATGCCCCTCTCCAAGTCCACTGATAGGGGAGGTCCTCCTCCCCTTTCTTCTAACACTAGCCTATCAGGCTGGCCTTGAACATGCAGTGTATCCAAAGACAACTTGAAGGTCTTGAATTTTGTGTCTTCATCATCTGTGTTCTGGGATTATAAATAGGCATGCACAACCCTGACAAATTTTGAAATGAGACTTTGAATCCCTAGTCATATATTTCAACTTTACTTTAGTTATTTATCTTAAATATCCTGAAAACAAATATGGAAATTTTCAGAAACAAAGAAGAAAGTATTTTGAATATCATAATAAGGTTCAGAATATATTGAATGAAAAAGCCTATTTTCAATAAAAATAAAAATTATAAAAGAATTGACACACAAACTTGAAAAAATAAAATAAAATGGTGTATTGTCTTAGTTAGGCTTTTATTGTTGTGAAAAGATACAATGGCCAAGGAAACTCTTATAAAGAAAAATATTTAATTGATGATGGCTTATAGTTTCAGAGGTTCAATGCATTATCATCATGGCAAGGAAGGATGACAGAGTGCAGGCAGACATGGTGTTGGAAGAGCTGAGAGTTCTGTGTCTTGATCCACAGGTAGCCAGGAGGAGACTTGATTTCACACTGGGTGGAGATTAACTTAAAAAAAAAACGAACAAAAAACTCAAAGCCCACGCCCACACAACTCCAACAAGGCCACACCTACTCCAATAAGGTCACCTCTTAAGAGTGTCATTCCTAATGGGACAAGCATTAAAACACATGGATCTAGGGGACCCACACATTCAAACTACCACAAGTATCATAAACAACGTATTCTAATAGAATAGACTTCTCATATGTATAGTAAATATATGTGTGTGTATGCGCATATATGCATGAATTTATGCATTTTAGTTCAGAAATTTTGGTTTACAGAACAAGTGAGAGGAAAGCATAGAAATTTCCCATTTTTGACTTTCATATATTCATTGCTCCCTCGATCATCAATATATCCGTCATCTTGGTTAATTTCTTAGCTAAATCGACAACTATCACCCAATGTCCCTACTTCCTACCATCACAGTCAGATCTATGTGTGTTTCTATTATCTCTCAGGGATTTAGATTTCATGGTGACCTTTAAGAAACAAACTATAGTTAAATGAAAAAAAGGTATGTCAAAGAAAACAATAATTTGTCTTTGTGTTTGGAGGCAATGTCTGTATTCATTGCCATATCTGGGAAAAACAACAACAATAACACTATTTTCTCAACTTTCAAACTCTAGGTGGAGTGTGGAATGGAATAAGACCACTTAAAACTAAAGGGTTAGGACTGTGTCTTTAAAAAAATATATTTATTATTTATATATATATAAATAAATATATTTAAAATTATATTTTTAAATTAAATTTTATTTTTTTACATTAATTACATTTTAGGTGTATAGGTTTATATCTGGGTCTTCTATTAGAATCATTAGATTCCATTGACCCACCTTTATGTTTCTAAGCTAGTGCCATGCAGTTTTTATTACCATTGCTCTGTAGTTCAGCTTGAGATCAGGGACGGTGATACCTCCAGATAATCTGTTGTTGGACAGGATTGTTTTAGCTATTCTGGGTTTTTTGTTTTTCATATGAAATTGAGAATTGTTCTGTCAAGTTCTGAAAAGCATTGTGTTGGTGTTCTGATGGTAATCGCATTGAATCAAATAGATCCCCTCAATATAATAGAAGAGAAAGGGGCATAGCCCTCTTATCACCCTACACAAAGCTAAAGTCTAAGTAGATGAAAGACTTCAACATAAACCCAGATACACTAAATCGGTTAGAAGAAAAAGTGGGGAAAAGCCTTGAACTCATTGGCAAAGGAGACAACTGCCTGAATGGAACACCAACAGCACAGGCTCTAAGAGCAACAATCAATAAATGGGACCTCATGAAACTGAAAACCTTCTGTAAAGCAAAGGATGCTGTCGCTGTCGTCAGAACAAAACAACCTCCTGCAGACTGGGAAAGGATCTTCACCAACCCTTTAAAGGAACGAGGGCTAATATTCAGAATATATAAAGAACTTAAGAAATTAAACACCAACAAACCAAGTAATCCAATTTAAAAAATGGGGTAAAGCTGAACACACAATTCTCTGTAGAGAAATATCAAATGACAGAGAAACACTGAAAGAAATGTTCAACATCATTAGTCATCAGGGGGATGCAAATCAAAATGACCCTGAGATTTCACCTTACACCCATCAGAATGGCTAAGATCAAAAACTCAAGTGACAGCTTCTGGCTATTATAAATAAAGCTACTACAAATATGGTTGAGCATATGTCCTTAATGTGTACTTGAGCCTCTTTTGGATATATGCCTAGGAGTGGTATGGCTGGATCTTGAGGAAGCACTATTTCTAGTTGTCTGAGAAAGCACCAGATAGATTTCCAGAGTGGTTGTACAAATTTACATTATGTGTGTACATTCCCACCAGCAGTGGAAGAGGGTTCCCCTTTCTCCACAACCTCTCCAGCATGTGATGTCACTTGAGTTTTTGATCTTGGCCATTCTGATGGGTGTAAGGTGAAATCTCAGGGTTGTTTTGATTTGCATTTCCCTGATGGCTAATGAGGTTGAGCATTTCTTTAAGTGTTTCTCTGCCATTTGATATTCCCCTATCGAGAATTCTCTGTGAACTGATTGGCCTGCTCTTTGATCACCTCCCCCTGAAGGGGAAACAGCCTTACCAGGCCACAGAGGACGACAATGCAGCCACTCCTGATGAGATCTGATAGACTAAGATCAGAAGGAAGAAGAGGGGGACCTCCCCTGTTAGTGGACTTGGGGAAGGGCATGTGTGAAGAAGGGGGAGGGAGGGTGAGATTGGGAAGGGAGGAGGGAGGGGTATATGGGGGATACAAAGTGAATAAAGTGTAATTAATAAAAGTTAAAAAAAAGATTTAAAAAAAACTCAAGTGACAATACATGCTGGAGAGGGTGTGGAGAAAGGAAAACCCTCCTCCATTGCTGGTGGGAATGTAAACTTGTACAACCACTTTGGAAATCAATCTGGCGCTTTCTCAGACAATTAGGAATAGTTCTTCCTCAAGATCCATCTATGCCACTCCTAGGCATATATCCAAAATATGCTCAACTATACAACAAGGACATTTGCTCAATAATGTTTATAGCAGCTTTATTTGTAATATCTAGAACCTAGATGTCCCTCATTGGAGGAATGGATACAGAAATTGTGGTACATTTGCACAGCAGAATACTACTAAGCTATTTTAAACAAGGAAATCATGAAATTTGGGTTGGATTTCAAGCATCACCACTGGATGGTTCACAGCCAGTTTTACCTAAAGTTCCAGAATATCCAAGACTCTCTTCTGGTGTCCTCAGGCATTTGATGTACAAGATGAATATTCAGAAGAACAGGCACATATACATACACATAACTAAACTAAAATATAAAATACACAAAAATTTAAATGTTCTTTTAAGTAATAATGTTCTAGATACTTTCAAATGGCGCTTTTTAAAGATAAAGAAAACATTTAAAAATACTTTAGAAAGCCATTAGTGCAGGTAGATTCCACAGCACAAACATCAAAATAGATTATAGGCCAAGAAATTTTATCAAACATTTGATATTCTTTCACCCTTTAGCATACTGTTAATGAAAAGTAATTTTCCAGAGAAAAGAGCTCAATTTTTCTTTTCATTGTGTTTAGTCAAGATGGACTGTAGGATCTTGAATTATTTGAAATCATGTCTTGTATTTGTAAACCCAAACAATGACATTTTCAAGAGAAAGGAAGCCTGAGAAATTGTAGGATTCAAGCTTTGATTCAGTTTAATCCTGCATGTGTACATGACCAGAACTCACCATAGCTTTGCTCTTGGCCTGAAGCGCTCATACATGCAGTTTATAGAGGAAATGAATACCGTGTAACACATCCAATTCTATTTATATTTAAAAAATAAAGACATCATTCACTACCAAAATGCAAGATCAGTTTCAGAATGACACTGATGAAAAGTAACAATACAAAAAAAAAAAAAAAAAAAAACAACAAGCACAGATTTAAAATTAAGAAATGTAGCCAGGTGTGGTGGCACACGCCTTTAATCCCAGCACTCAGGAGATAGATAGAGGACGGTAGATCCCCACAGTCTACAAATCGAGGCCAGGAAAGCCAAGGCTGCACAGAGAAAACCTGTCTCAAAAAAAAAAAAAAAAAAACAAACAAACAAACAAAAAAGAATAAGAAAAGTAATAAATAAGTGGATGAACTTGATACATTAGAAATCATCTCTACTAATCAGTAAAGAAAATATATGTAAATACTTCCTCTTCTGTTTGTATAAATAACAAGAAAAGAAAACATATGAGATGCTGGATGTAATACTAAAAACACTGAGAATCAATTAGTACAAATATAAGAATCTGACCTGTAGAAATAAAAGCAAGGTCAACTCATAAGTTACCCAGCTGACTGCTGTGAGGTCATATCCAAGAGGAAGGCACAGGACTGAAGAAAACCCAGATATAGTCTCAGGAAACCATGGGGAAAGATAATGTCACTGACAGAGAATTTTAGACACATATGGAGAATCTCTCACTAACTGTAACAGAAAATGAGATGTTACCCTGGGCTTGGGCATGATCCTTTTGATAAGGTTCAGTTACTCCAGTTCAGACAAATTCAGGAAGAAAGGCTGCTACTGTGAGGAATTTTTGTATTTTAGCTGCAGTTGCAGGAAAAACATCCCCATTTTCTCTAATATCTAAAACCAATTGGTAGTGATTAATTGTCTCTCCTCTTGAGTCCATAGTTAGACTAAAAAGTCCTTCCTCTCTTCCTGTTGCAGATTTCTAAGATCACTGCTCTCCTGCATGCACTGAGAAAAAAAAAAAAAGGCAAAATCAGCTTTATTCTTCAGTACTGAAAGACGCTTTTCATTATGATTTGGGATTTGCTGATATTTTCCAATTCTAAAACCCACATGGAATGGAAATATTTCAAATTGTTCTTTTCCTCATGAAGTGAAGATCTCTTATAACTACTTGAATCAAAATACTTCCTCGCATCCTCCATAGGCTGCCTACCTGTTTTCCATGAGGAGTCCATTTAACCTTCTATTTCAAACCAGAAACAGGGTGTGACTTGCTATTTCTTGAAGACGTTGCTGTAATTATAGTTTATTTCAAATATTTTTGAGATCTGTTAATCTGAGAAGCTACCATGTCTCCCAGTTTCTCAGGAATGAGCTTAGAAATATTCAGAACTCTCAGGGAACATAATCCCCATGCTGTTTTACAGAATTTTCGAAGGTGTGTTTTATCAATAGTATTCAGGAATACTTTTAATTTCATGTTCAAGGGACGTTTATTTATAAAGGCTGTTAAAGAGGAATTCAGTTTTGCAAAGAGATTAAACATCTCTGTAAATTAGAGGTGGGGAAAAAAAAAACAAACCTGTGTTTCTCTTGTAATTTCCAAATATGAAAAGGGACTCTAAATATACCTAGTACCTTTGTTGTTGTTTTTTTAAGTAACTCATTGCAACAGAAAAACAGCTGCTTAATTTCCATATAATCATTGGCAAATCTTACCAAAGTGTAACCTTTAGAAGTAATGCTTGAAACTGTTACATCAGTGTCTACGGATGTATTTTGTTTGTAGCTGAGTATACTGTTGGTGTACATTGTATGAAGTTGTGTCTCCCTGTATTCAGTTGTTGCTTGCTAAACTGGCAGAAAGCTAAGTTCCAGCTGAATCTTACTACCGTTATTTCTATGGCTCACCACCAGTCTTATATTTTGTAAATATTCACCCTTCCTCACTTACCTATTGGTTGTAATAAAGATCTGACACCCAATAACTGGGCAGGAAGTGGATAGTGGAACTGAGAGAGAGAGAGAGAGAGAGAGAGAGAGAGAGAGAGAGAGAAAGAAAGCAAAGGTGAGAGATCCACCAGCGGACACAAAGATAAATGGACAGACGAGAGAAGAGCAGAGAGGTCAAGCTAGCCATGTGCTGGGACGTAATGTGAGGATTAGTTGGGATAAGTTAGATAGCTGGCTGGGAGACTCTTCGAACAAAAATACCTATGCTTTAAGATATTAAAGCCTTCATGTCATTAATTATACCATGGCAGGTCTGAGAAAGTCCCACTATATTATATTAAGTGTCCTGTGTGCTCCACTTGTCTTCTGTACATATGCAGATTGCTGATCAGTATAGGATAATTGCATCTTGTCCTAGAATTCCATTCATGTTACTTTATATATGCTTTTTAAAATAATTTTTATTTTTTTATATTAATCACAGGTTATTTACTTTGTATCCCAGCGTAGCTCCCTCCCTCACTCCCTCCCAATCCCACTCTCCCTGCCCCTTTTCAAGTCCACTGATAGAGGAGGTCTCCTCCCCTTCCATCTGACCCTAGCTTATCAGGTCTCTTCAGGACTGGCTGCAATGTCCTCCTCTGTGGCCTAGCAAGGCTGCTCCTCCCTCGGGGTGGGGGGAGGTCAAAGAGCCTGCCATTAGGTTCATGTCAGAAATAGTCCCTGTTCCCCTTACTAGGGAACTCACTTGGATACTTAGCTACCTTTTAACTAGATATTTAACAACTGTGTTTCTTTTGCCCTCCTGCTCCAAACCTCAGCTGACAGCTATGACACTTCCTTAGCATCCTGACAATATGGAAGCTCTTTGTTATGCTTGTCCTGACTGCAAGATTTCAGTCACCATGTAAAATAATCAGCTCTTTTTCCCTGTTGGTATTAAATTGAGTTGAGTATTCCTTATTTTAGTGGTGATATTGATTTCTTCATACTCTGCTTTTTACAGATAACTCACAGATGGGTAGGGAAGTTTGCACAGATGTTACCCAACAAAATCCCCAGGTAAGTTGCCTTCTCTGTGACTTTACCTTTTATTATATCACGAGGGCATAAATCATGTAGATAAAAAATCATGTTAATCAAGTTTGCTGTTTTTTTATAGTTATTTCATTGGAACTACTCATTGGCTGAAACCAATAACTATCCTTATGTGTATTTGACCTGTTTCAAAAGATGACATTTTGTCAACCATAAACACATACAAAACATAACTCCTCCAAAAAAGAGAAAGAAAATAACCATGTCACTAAGTAAGAAAACTATAGTAAATGTTAAATATCCATTCTACAGTGCATCTCTGATCCTCTAACCCAAGTCTGTAATTACAAGTTTGTAATTACAAAAGGACAGAAAACAGACAGCTAAATTACAGTCTGAAAACATATCCTGTTTGATTTGCAAGCTTTATTTTATTTCTAAAAGGTAACCAAAAGTGTGTGTGATGTATTTGGGACTCTTAACTTAAAAAGAGATAATTATTTTAACTTATTTTCTATTTATTAATAACACCGTATTCACTGCAAATGAGTCTAACTATATCCAAATCCCAAGGTTGCACTCTAATGAGAAAGCATGATTCTAATTGACAATATTGAGAAATCTCTAATGAAACAGGTAAATATTTAGTCTGAGTATCATGAAGCACAGAAATAAAAAAAGATCTTCTACAGCCTCCATTAAACTTTCTTAATCTAGGGAAGATATTTGATCAAATTGAAGTGTAGGATGTGCCTGTAAGATACAGATGAGTTAGCATTAAAAGGTTGCATCAAACTCAGGGATACACAGTACAAGAGCAAATAACTGAGCTGAAGGTCTGGAATTCTCTCAAAGACAACGTCTCAAAAACTTTGATATGATGGTCAATTTCAAACAAAGTCAGAACAGACGGTTAAAAAGTGCCATTCACTCTCATCTGAGCACATGGTATCCATTCTTTAAACAACCCAGGGTATGTGTATGTATGGAAGTGTGCTTGGGTGTGTGTATTTAGACAGCAGTGTAAATTCAAAATCTTAAGAATAAATTCTCCAGTTAGGAATGCACCATCAGTGAGAACATAATGAGTACAGTCATTGTAGGCAGCGTATCACATCACTCACTAATTAAAAACAAATCTACAATAGTATAGGATTATACTCTCACTGCTGCTAATTTTACTCTATTTTATATAACCAAAAGTAAAATAAAATGAGTATTTTTGAAGATGTATTTGAAGTCTTATGGCCTCAATAATTCTTATGACTTATAATAGTTAAGATATTGTGAAAAAGAATATTAGTACAATATATGGTGGGAAGGTATTGTGTCATGAATAGAATGAAGTCTCGTTTGTGTGACAGTATGAGTGATCCTGGAAGTCAGTAAATAAAATAATTCAGGCGAATGAAGATGACTTTGTCATGACTCGGCACACACAGAATTTACAGTGGTGATCTAGAAGACAGATTAATAGTTGTGTAATGGTGTAAAAGTGGTGTAATGGAGATTCTTGGGTGCTTTCCCTGCTGAAAAAAAATAATGTTTTTCAGGTTTTCACTTGTCAGGAATGAACTGCAATTTCTAGTTTGTCCACCAGAGAGCAACATTTTACTACTCATCAGCCATCTGAGGACCAGCCCCAACAGAAGCATGGAATTAATTTGATAGCACAAAAGGAAATCCTCCTTGAAGGAGAGAGAAAAAGAGAGAGAGAGAGAGAGAGAGAGAGAGAGAGAGAGAGAGAGAGAGA
>NW_026585504.1:43415330-43423844 GCF_907164565.1 Psammomys obesus | reverse complement strand
AGAGAGAGAGAGAGAGAGAGAGAGAGAGAGAGAGAGAGAGAGAGAGAGAGAGAGAGAACTAATAAATTAGAGGCAAAACAAGTAAAATTACCCTAAATGTAGCCCTCACAAAAAAACTTTACATTTGTCTAATTTCTATTTTATTCCTTTCAATTTTAAAAGGTAGAAAATTCTGATACTTTCTTTAATCCTATCACCATACTGAAATCTTTGGATTTTAATCTAGAAAAAAATAAATTGCGGCAATTATGAGTTTACAAACATTTTTTTCTATAATTTCTATTATTATTATCACTTCTTACAATTTATTCAATTTGTTTTTTTTTTTTTAGTTTAAAATTATTTTTTTTAATTATTTTTTTCTTTTTAGTTACATTTTGTTAACTCTGTGTCCCAGCTGTATCCCGCTCCCTCATTCCCTCCCCAACCCCACACTCCCTCCCTGGTCTCCTCCCTGCCCCTTTCCAAGTCCACTGATAGGGGAGGACCTCCTCCCCTTTCATCTCTGCTCGGATGTGGCCCGTGGTAGCTCAGTAACCAAGTAGTTTTCCAAAGTAAGGGGAACACGGACTATTTCTAACAGGATCTCAAGGGCAGGCTGTTTGACACCCCCCCCCCCCCCCGGGAAGGAGCAGTCTGTTAGGCCACAGAGGAGGACTTTGCAGCCAGCCCTGAAGATACCTGATAAAACAGGGTCAGAATTTATTCAATTTGTATCCCGGCTGTAGCCCCTTCTCTCCCTCCTCTTCCCCTATGCCCATCCCCTAGACCATTAAAGGAGAGGTCCTCCTTCCCTTCTATCTGACCCTAGCCTATCAGGTCTCCTCAGGATTGGTTGTATTGTCTTCCTCTGTGGCCTGGCAAGGCTGCACCACCAAGGGGAGATGATCAGAGAGCCTGCCACTGAGTTCATGCCAGAGACAGCCCCTGCTCCCCTTACTAGGGACCCCACTTGGAGACTGAGTATATGGGCTACATTTGAGCCAGGGTTTTAGATACTCTCCATGCATTGTCCTTGGTTGGGGTATCATTACCTTCAGGGCCCCTAGGGCTCAGTTTTGTTTGTTTTTTGTTTGTTTGTTTGTTTGTTTGTTTTGGCTCTGTTTGTCTCCTTTGGAGTTCCTGTCCCCTCCTGGTCTTTCTGTCTCCCCCTTCTTTCATAAAAATTCCATGGATTCTGCCCAAAGTTTAGCTATGAGTCTCAGCATCTGCTTTGATACCTCAATCAGTAGAGTCTTTCAGAGGCCTCTGTGGTAGGCTCCTGTCCTAGTCCCTGTTTATCTTTTAAAGTGATCTTTAAAATTTCAAAACATGTTTCTATATTTTTTTCCTGAGCTTCTTTGTTCTCTCTTAGTGAGAAGAAAAACAAAATAAACAAAAAACAAAACAAAATAGGCTCGGGGAAGAGAACAGCCCCTATCAGTGGACTGGAAGAGGGGAGGAAAGGAGGTATTAGGAGGGCATGAGGAAGAGAGCTACAGCTGGGATAAAAATTTAATAAATTGTAATTAATAAAGAATTCATTAATTAAAAAAGCAAAAAAAAATCACCTCCTCACACTGGTTGTCAGAACAGAACTAATTCCAGAATTTAGTCTTAAAGGTATGTATTTTTGAACTGTTTTACATTTTTATAAAAGCATGAAAACATACAATGAAAAAGAAGACAGGACAGTCTGGAGAATGAAGAAACATCAATATGAAGCTTATCAACTCTTGTCAATTATGAATTCCTTTTTCATTCATTTTTCTTTTTATCTGGAAGTATCAATGAATACAGGGCCCACCCTAACCCACTCATTTCTTCTATGCAATTTTCTTGAAATTGCTTCCTGTTCAGGCGCGAATAGCGACAGAGTTTTAGGATAGCATCAAATCTTCTCTATGACCGTACAATTGGCAATTGTATATTTGTGTATTTTATTTAATTTGTATTCATGTATAAGTTAGTGTCCCTGCTTCTCTATGGCATACCAGGTGTGTGCAGGTGTCAATGGAAGCCAAATGCAGGTCCCAGCCTCTGCAACGGAAGTCTCACGCGGTTGTGAGCAACCTAAAATGGGTGCTGGAGACTGAGCTGCGATCCTCTGTGGAGGCAGCCACCGCTCGCGGCTGCTGAGCCTCTCTCCAACTCCAAAGTATGTATTTTCAAGTGGAACATTTGTTTCAGGCTGTTGAGCTTCTATAACCAACTACGATAAGTTGGTGGACATTTTTGGTTCATCAATTCATCGTTTTACTTAATTATAATGTAAAATTGAATGTTTAGATTGTCATTATATTAATAATTTGCATATGGTTTTTAATTATAAATTACATATTAAGAATGGGGAGGGGCATAGGGGGAGAAGAGGGAAAGAGAGTCGGATTGAGAGGAGATGAAGGAGGGGACCACAGCTGGGATGCAAAGTGAATAAACTGTAATAAATAATAATAATTTTAAAAAAGAAAAAATAATTAACTGTAGTTTATTGACAGGTAATAACACATTGAACTTTTACAAACAGTCTTAAAATTAAGATGCTTATGCTTGCGTGTTCTATGAGCAAATACTTATTACAGGTAAATACTTATCAAGACTGGAAATCTATTTCCACTTCAGTGGCCCCTGTTGTTTTACCTAAGTGAGGCCAATGCTTCTGTGCCAGTGCCCTTCCACTGAGAAGTAAATTCTTCCTGCTCCCTGCAAGTAAGTTCAATTGTCTGCAATGCCGCATGACCCAAACCAGGGAGGTTTTCAGTTTGTTTTACTAATAAGGCGTATTGCTAGCGTGCTCTAAGGTTTTCCTGATAAAATGAGCTTACTGAGAATAGGAGCAAAGCGGAGAGTCTGTTTCTCTTGCTTGTTAGTTTCCAAAACACTCAGGATACAAACACAAAGTGAACTCACAGCCTTCTCTAATTGCCTCTGTGATCACATGCATGTCTTGTCAGTAGGAACGTTGGCAGCTGGCTTTCTTCAGCTATTGATAGCCATTGCATAAGGCTGGAAACCACAAAAGAAAAAGTTGTGTGTTTTTGTTGGTGATAATGCGTTATTTTCTGGACAAGAAAGACTCAAAGTACCCCTCTTCTTCAAAATAAATAATTTTTTTCTTGTAATTTTTTTAGAAAAAAAAATAGTGTCTTAAGAAAGTAAAGGTTGCTGTACATAAAAAATTAGACATTTGTCTTAGTTACAATAAAAGAAAAGGGATTTTTTAATTTCTATTTAAATGAGAAAACAGCATATACATATTTAAAAAGTAATCTTTTACATTTAGGGCAGATTATAATTGTGTGATTGAAATAAGATTTGGTTTTTTGTTTGTTTGTTTTTGTTTTTTACAGGAAGACCATGTGGAAGAATACAACTAGAATAAATTCATAAAAAGAAAATTTCAATTACTATAATATTGGAAAACATTGAAAAGTTAAACTGTTTATTAGAACTTGAACTATTCATCATTTAACTTAGAATAAATCCCCAAATCATATGAATCAATAGTATCCTCATATTAAATGTTACTGTTATAACGTATTTGCTTCATCTCATAAAAGTATTAAATTTCTTTTATCTTGTGTACAAAAATATCTTTTACTTGGATGTTCATTTATTTAATACTCAGATTTATTACTAATTTATCACATGTATTTTATTTAACTTTAATGTTACTATTTTGTGCCTATCAAATCATTTAAATAAGAAACACTTTCAGTATTTTTTAATAAATTTTAGATTTGGAATGACTTTACTTAATGTTATGATGTGAATATGAAACGTGCTCGGTGGGCTCATGGATTGGACAATTACAACTCAGCTGATGATGATGTTACCTTGTCGGGCAGTGGATTTTACAACCCAGCTGGAGGAAATAGATCGGGGCCATGTCTTCCACGTTTACTGCCGCCTTCACTCTTTCCCTTGCCTTTAGTTTTTGCACAGGATAGGGTGAGTAATAACTGCGCTGCAGGCTCCCACAGCCAGCCTCGATGAGAACATGGCACAATCCAACCTGAGCCAGAACAAATTTTGACTTCTTTCGAATTGTTTTCTCAGATATTTTAATCAGCTAGGCAGATAGGAAAAGATAGCTAATAGAGTTAACTGGTTTGTTTAACATTCTAAAGCACTACATTTTAAGGTATTATAATGTATTTTTACATTATATGAACTATAGACACAGGTTTGGTGTTTGTTTGTTTGTTTTAATACTTGGTCATATTAGCGCCAGGACAAATTGCGCACTCATCAGTGAGTGAGGTGGCTATTGGTACACATACATTTTGACAGCCCGGATAACAAATGCTATAACCAAGTCATCACTTTCTCGTTTGCTTAGCAACCTCGTGTTTCCTGCTTTGCTTTGCTTTTGTCTACTTTTGAATCAGGGTCTCACTATGTACCCCGAGATGGCTTCACAATTACAAAAATCACAATACCCCTTCCTCATTTTCATAAAAGTTTGGACTGTATAGTCACATGCCAACATAGCTGGCTGTCTAAATAAACTCTTGAAGCTGGGTAGTTGAATGTCTCTCTAAAGCACACTGTAAAAGAGATTTTTGGCTTTTTTTCTTTCTTTTTGTGCTAATAGTTAGTTATAAATATAAATGACAGCTTCAAATATTTTATTTTAAATGCAAATTTGTTTTTAAATGCCCTGACCAGCAGGGCTTCAACGGGGTTCCTAAGGGAGAAGAATGGAAGGAATGGGGGGGGGGGACAAGAAGCGCAAGGAAGAAAGCCAAGTCTGTTTGTCTGATCAAGGCTTCCGTTTATTAGAAAATTTTACCCAACTTATATAGGGAGAAGGCAGGAAAGGGGGAAGGTAATTAGCTGCTGCAGGAGACAGGAAGAGTGCTTTCATGGGTTAACTATTGTACCTGCAAGATACCATAAGGATGTTCTCTTAAGATATCTTACGGATGCTCTAACAAAGGATGTCCTTACAATCTATCACCCATGATTTAGGGTCTAGATAACTCTTTCACTAAATGGCTTTAGGTCTCCACTAAATGACCTTTGTTCTCTGCTTGGCTTTGGCTTCAGTAACTACCTTTGTCTCCACTAGATAGCTTTGACTTTGGCTTCCGTAGATAGCCTTGGCTCACTAATTGACTTTGGCTTCCGTAGATACCTTTGTCTTCACTAGATAACTTTGGCTCACTGTTTGACTTTGGCTTCAGTAGATAGCTTTGGCTCCTGGCATTTAAAATTTATTTATTTATTATTAATTATAATTTATTCACTTTGTATCCCAGCTGTAGCCCTCTCCCTTGTCCCCTCTCAATCAGATCCTCCCTCCCTCTCCTCCTTCCATGCTCCTCCCCCAGTTCATAGATAGGGGAGGTCCTCCTCCCCTTTCCTCTGAACCTTGTCTATTAGGTCTCACCAGGACTGGCTGCTTTGTCTTCCTCTGTGGCCTGGTAAGGCTGCTCCCCCATCAGGGGGAGGTGATCAAAGAGCCAGCCACTGAGTTCATGTCAGAGACAGCCCCTGTTCTCCTTACTAGGGAACCCACTTGAACACTGAGCTGCCATGGGCTACATCTGTGCAGGGGTTCTAGGTTGTCTCCATGCATTGTCCTTGGTTGGAGTATCAGTCTCAGAAAATACCCCTGTACCCATATATTTTGGTTCTGTTGCTCTCCTTGTGAAGCTCCTATCCCCTCCAGGTCTTTCATCTCCCCCTTCTTTCATAAGATTCCCTGCACGCTGCCCAAAGTTTGGCTATGAGTCTCAGCATCTAATAACCATAGATTTAAGGCATCATAATTTACTATTTATAATGACATACGAGAAATAAATTAAGTATTTATGAAATTTTAACTTTGTCGCATTGTTTAGTAAAGGGGACCAATCATTATAGTGAAAAATCATATTTCTGTTTAAGTTTCATAATCTAAAGGACAATTTCAAAATTATATGTATCAGTCCTGTCAAGCTGCTTTGAGTAGAGTTTGTCCAATTAATACATTCATTTCCTACTTAAAGTGGAGCCTCTAGTTGATAAATTCCTTTTGCTATTTGTCAAGATACACTTTAAGATACACATTTAGGAGATAGGATGACTTTGAAACTCTACTTTAGGAAAACATAGAGGAGACATTTTTCCTTTAGTTTTTCTTTGTGTACTTGAGTGAAGAGATAATGCATTTACATATAGAACGTATCTTTCCTCCCATAGAATTACGTAAAATTTGGATTGGCCTAACCAAGAGGCATCCCCCATCTGTTTCCCCTATGATTCCCTGTTAACTCCTAAGTGAAAATACAATTTAGAAGCATAACTTTAGTTGGCCTAATATCTGTATTTTTTGGTTTTAAACGTTCCACTCTGCTGCAGGGTTAATTTCTCTTCATTTCAGTCTCATTTCTATCTCCTGGCATTGGTGGGTAGAAGGTTGCCCCTAATGACGGCCATTCAAGAAGCACAGAAAAACGTCTTCAGAACTCCTAGAATGCAGCACACCAGTTAGCATAACTATGATTCATGTGACTCAGAGAGGTAGAACCCCTAGGATTCTGTGTCCTGGGGACATCATGCTGTTCTGGAGTTTTGCTTTGCTTTTTGCCTTCGTGGTAATTATATCCCTCATAATCAATGGTTTGTATAAAAACCCTAAGAGGGATTCCAGCCCTTCACTGGGCAGTATCATTGGTCCTTATAATCACAGTGATTATTTTTTCAAGCATTGCTTGTGGAGCAGATTAATGACTCATCCACCACCCTCAGAAGATGTAGACTGATGTGAAGAGTAGATTGTTAGTAACCTCCACCATCCTTAACAAGAATTTAGAGAAGTAAATTGTTAGTAAATTTTGGCTAAGATGTTTTGTTAGCCTCTGATGAAGAAAATCTTAGGGAATATTTTGAAGTTCAGAAATATGCACTTTTAATAGTTCAGCTAGGGATTTTTTTTGAGGTCATGGAATAAGGACAATGGCAGTCTGACTTATACCATAGGATTTGCCTCTCTTGCTGGAACTGGACTTGTAATCAAGATGATGATTAATATATGCTTTGATACCCTGCTAGGTAGAGTCTTTCAGAGGCCCTCTGCAGTAGGCTCCTGTCCTGTTACTTGTTTTCTCCTATATCCAATGTGCATCCCATTTGTCTTTCTAAGTGAGGATTGATCATCGTACCCTGGGTCCTCTTTTGTGTTTATCTTCTTTAAGTGTATAGATTTCATTATGTTTACCATATCTTATAGGTCTATATAAGTGAGTATATACCATGTGTGTCTTTCTCCTTCTGGGATACCTCACTCAGAATGATCTTTTCTAGATCCTACCATTTGCCTACAAATTTCATGATTTCCTTGTTTTTGATTGCTGAGTAGTATTCCATTGTGTAAAAATACAACAATTTCTGTATCTATTCCTTCGTTGATGGACATCTGGGTTGTTTCCAGGTTCTGGCTATTACAAATAAAGCTGCTACAAACATGGTTGAGCAAATGTCCTTGTTGTGTACTTGAGCAAATTTTGGGTATATACCTAGCAGTGGTATAGCTGGGTCTTGAGGAAGCACTATTCCTAATTGTCTGAGAAAGCACCAGATTGATTTTCAAAGTGATTGTATCAGTTTACATTTCCACCAGCAATGGAGGAGGTTCCCAATTCTCCACAACCTCTCCAGCATGTGTTGTCATTTGAGTTTTTTATTTTAGCCATTTTGGTGGTATAAGGTGAAATCTCAGGGTCGTTTTGATTTGCATCTCTCTGATGGCTAAGGATGTTGAGCATTTCTTTAAGTGTTTCTCTGCCATTCTATATTCATCTACAGAGATATTCTCTGTTTAGCTCCATAACCCAATCATATGAAGGGGGGGCAGTTAGTACGATGTGGAGAGGACAGGATCTCCACAAGGACCAAATATATCTGGGCATAGGGGTCTTTTCCGAGACTGATACTCCAACCAAGGGCTATGAACCTAGAACCTTCGCTCGGATGTAGCCCTTGGTATCTCAGTAACCAAATGGGTTTCCCTAGTAAGAGGAACAGGGACTATTTCTGACAGGAACTCAATGGTAGGCTCTTTGACCTCCCCATCCCTCAGGGGAGGAGACGTCCTGCTAGGCCATAGAGGAGGATTTTGCAGACAGTCCTGAAGATACCTGATAAAATAGGGTCAGATGAAAGGGGTTGAAGGTCCTCCCCCTATCAATGGACTTGGAAAGGGGCAGGGAGGAGATAAGAGAGGGAGAGTGGGATTGGGAGGGAATGAGGGAGCAGGCTACAGCTGGGATACAGAGTTAATAAAATGTAACTAATAATAAAAAATAAAAAAGATGATGATTAATTTTTCTTTCCAATTTTTGCCCTCATCGTTCTGATATGATTTAATAAAAAATTGTTAATCAAACGTCAACAAGCTTTAACAACTTTACACACATACACACACATACATATATACATTCATACATACATACACATATTTAGTGGATATAGCAAAGCTCCAAGAAGCAGCATGCATTTTATAGATAGATAGATAGATAGATAGATAGATAGATAGATAGATAGATA
>NW_026585504.1:43376916-43415320 GCF_907164565.1 Psammomys obesus | reverse complement strand
ATAGATAGATAGATAGATAGATAGATAGATAGATAGATAGATAGATAGACAGACAGACAGACAGACAGACAGACTAGGATCAGAAGGAAGGGGTGAAGACCTCCTGTATCAGTGGACTGGGAGAGGGGCATGGGTGGAGAAGGGGAGGAAGAGTGGGATTGGGAGGGGAGAAGGGAGGGAGCTACAGGGGGACACAAAGTGAATAAATTGTAATTAATAAAAATAAAAATTAAGAAAAGAATTTCTTACTGGCCATAGGTAGGATGTTGCCAGCCACAAGGAATCAAGCTTTATTCCCTCAGAGAAAAGTCTGCTGAGTGATTAATCACCAACTCAAAACCCTGCTGAAGTTTGCTCTATGACATGAAAGCTAGCCTTTGACATGCCCCTCTTGAGTATCACAATTACTTTTTATTGCATCAAGAATAAAAGAGCTGGTCATTGATTTGTTCTGATTTATTTTCACTTAAACTATTTAGGACAACTTTTAAAGAAGACACTATTTGTTATATCTCAATCTCATTGATACACAATTTTTTCTCTGACCTCTAAACAAATTAAAGGAGTCACAGGACAGAGTTTTAGATACACCATTTTCATTGTCATAGCAGGAGTTCAGTCAGGGTTTCTTCATAGGATTCCCTGTGCTTTCCCTAGTAAACATGCATATTACTCACTTCTAGATACATTTGATAAATTTATGACTGGTCTGTCTCTAGTCCAGACTATGGTCCAAACGAAAGGGATGAACAATCTAAGTTTCCTTGAACAGATATCTTAATTCCTAAGCCCTTTTTGGTTGACCTTTGGTTCTCAGCTACATGGGTGACTTTTATGTTTCTGGCTGAACCATCTCATCATCCTACCCCCTCCCCCAGTAGCATCTATATAAACTTTTTTTTTCTGCAAGCAATTAGACTGTGCTATAACATCCTCTGAACAATGATAGGCTTTTGTTTTGTTTTGCTTTGCTTTGTTTTGTTTTTGTTTTTGTTTTTCTGGCCTTCAGGTCTGTGTCGTTGCTCCTTTTGCTATTCTTGTTTCAGGTTCTTACGGCTTTTATAGTAACTAAAATTGACTCTGTATACAACATACACTGAACTGATTGTTTTGTAACTAACTGTATAAATCAGACATTATTGCCTGGTATTTTTGTTGTAGTTAGACAACCTCCTTATTTACTGCTTCTAGTTAACTTATCTCAGCCCAAGTTTGAAAAATGAGGAATATCTGCCTTTGAGATTATTTCTAACTCTTGGATTACCCTTGGAGATTACCCTTGGAGATTACCCTTGGAGATTTATCACTGCCATTTTTCTAGGAATAACAGCTCTTATTACTATCTTTGAAGCCATGGCTGCTTCTACCACCACCACAAGTCCATGCCACGGATCATGTAAATAATCTCTCTAAAAAAAAATTTATTTTGCACTCATTACCCAGGAGTAGATAGATTGCAGGCTGGAGGATAGAGTCAATGCTTTAGAGAAAGCCATTTTTAAATATGGAAACCCAAATTCAAAATATTAAGCTTAGGCTCACCACTTTATGTCATGTTAATTACAAATGGATTTGTGTAAGTCCTCTGCCTTAAAACGGCTCTGAGATTTCATGAGAGCAAACTCGGGCTCATCTATGAGGAGTTTGGAATAACTGGATATGTACAAGCTTATACTCTGATCAATTCCATCTCACATGTCTACTTACAAACCTTCACAACCACAAGGTGGTTTCTCGACTCAATCAGTTCTTTCATTTTGACTAAGAACTTTTTTTGGTCTTTTATTATGAAGAGGCTGAAAGAAGAGAAATACGTGATCATCTCATTAGATGCAGTAAAGGCTTGTCATAAAATCCAACACCTCTTCTTAACAAAATCCCTGGAGACTAGGCATACGGGTGGCACACTTCAACCTAATAAAGGTGATTTGTAACACGCCCACAGTCAAAATCAAACTAAAAGGATATACGCTCAAAGCACTTTAACTGAGATCAGCAACAAGACAACGTTGTCCAGTCTCTCCATTCTTACTCAATGTAGTACTTGATGTATTGGCTGGAGCAGAATGACAACTGAAGAAGGTCAAGGAATATAAACAGGCAAAGAAAAGTATCTTTATTTGAAGATAATACTATTATATACAAAATTGACCCTAGAAATTCCACCAGGAAATCCTATAGCTGAGAAACACCTTCGGCAAAGTAGCTGGATACAAAACTAACACACAAAAATCAGTAGCCCTTCTGTATACAAACTGATTGAGTGTTTCTATGTACAAACAGATCAGTGAAACATTTTTACAGTAGTCTCAAAAGTATTAAATGTCTTGATGTAACTCTAATCAAGCAAGTGAGAGACTTGTTTGACAAAATTCTAAGAAATTAAAAAGAAATTGAAAGAGATATAAAAAGATGCAAAGGTCTCCTAAGGTCAGGGATCAGTAGGATTATTATAGTAAAAATGGCTATCCCACCAAAAGCAATCTATAAATTCCATACAATTCAGATCAAAATTTCAACACTGTTCTTCACAAAAATTGAAAGGATGATCTTCAGCTTCATATAGACACACACACATACAACACCAACAACTAAAACTATCCTGAATACAATACAAGAAGTGCAGAAAGTCTTGGACATAAGTAGTGGCACAAAGTTTGTGGGAGTGACCAACCAACCAAGACCTATTTTGATTCAAAGCTCACTCCCTGTGGTGGAATCTGGATGCCATAATACTTTTGTGGGAAGAATATGAGACTAAATGGGCCAGGGTCCTAGGAAAAAACAAAAACAAAACCTGCTATCCTGATAAATGAACATAGCAATATCTATTGATCAGTGTCTCACTCCATCATCATCAGAGAAGCTGCTGTTTATATGAACTAATGCAGAGACCCACAACTGTCCAATATGCAGAGCAAGAGACCTTGAAACACTCAGTCCTAAGTGGGAGGCTCCCATGAATTCTATCTCCTCAAGGCTCAAGGAACCTTGCACCAGAATAGGCAGAAAGATTGCAAGACCAGGATACCAAATACTTAAGGATGCCAAGAGAAAATGCTCCTCTAAACATAGCTGGAACTGTGCACCTATGAGCTTAGAGACTCTGAAAGCCTGTACAGGGCCTACACAGATCTGGCCTTGATGGGATCCCAGTGTTGAGAGGGGCAGTAGAAACAAGTCCACATCCCTAACTCACAATCTATATCTGATCTATAAAAACTAGTTTCTTTGACAGAGTCTCACTGGTTATATAAACCACTCTTTAAGTCCAGGCCCAATGCCCATCAGTTGATGGCCAACGCAAATGAACTCATGGCATTTTGAAGGGCCTTTGTCTCATAACGTGTTGTCAGTATGGGTTTATTGTCCCCCTTCCAGATCCATTTGTGAATATTATGGTTTCTAGTTCTATGATTTGATGGAATTTCTCTCTGTCTAAATGTGTTCCTGGGTTTATGTGTTGTGGGGTTTTTTGTTGTTGTTGTTGTTCCTGTTGTTGTTATTCCTATTCTAATTTGTTTTTATTTCAGCTAATTTTATTTCATTATTTTTTAAGTGCCAGTTTTTATCCTACTGTCTCGATTTGGGTGGGTGGGTAATTGGGGAAGATGAAGGGGTCAACCAGAGATCTCAGGAACCTTCTAGGAAACAAGGCCTCCCTCAAAAGCTCAATAAAGGACTGTTCTATACTGTGTTGGCTTGGATCTGAGATCACTCCTTTCAGAGCTGTGTCTCCACTTAAGACAGCAAACAAAAGTTGTCAGAGAACAAGTTGATCATCATTTTTACAGCACATACAGGAAGCAACTCAGATAGGAAAGATACATTTTCCTCTCAGCTTTCAATGTATAGGATACATTGAAACATATAGATCTGCTCTTACCTTTGCTCTTACCTCAGCACATTTTTTTCTCTTAAACTTAAATAAAAGATTTACTTTGTAACTATGTCCTGACACTTGGGCATCAGTTCCTCTGACTCTGCAGTTTTACTTTCTTGGCTGTCCATGCTACTTCCCTCCCCTTCTCCTCCAGTATTTAGTTTCATATCTTCTTTATTGCACAGTTTAAGCATTAATCTTTTGCTGCTGTTGCCAGTGTTTGCCACAGATATTTTCTTCTTGATGTACTGCCCACTGGCAAATTCACAAGCAACATTCATCAAAGTCACCTCATATGAAGAGAAAATTCGCTTTCCGGAGATATAGAAACAACATTTTTACAAAGAAAAAAAATGTTTTAATACAATTAGAAAACACATACACTCATGACATCCTTTTTATAAAAATGTATTTTGAGGTATGTAAGCATAATCTCAAAACTAGATGATTTATGGCACTGACTGCCTGAAAGCAATGTGTCCGTGTTCTGTTTCATAAGGGACATATTGAGATGCATCACTTTACTCACCTGATTTTCTTTCAAACCTGCTTCTTCTATTGCTATAAAGACACATCACCAAAAATTACAGTAAATGATCACAAGGCTCAACACGCCTATGTGTAGAAGTATCATTTTATAAAAGGGAATATATTTCATTAAAATAAAAATATACAGCTCAGGGAACTAAGAAAAATAAGTTGAAAGCAAATCAATCAAAAATGTTTAAAAACAAGCTTTCTCTTCACCAAGTAAATAGATTACTTAAGTTCTCAAAAATTGTAATATGTATAAAGTGCTGAGAAACCTCCTTAATTTATTCTCCTTCTTTGTTTAATGAATAGATGCAGATTTGGTGGTTCAGGTCCCTTGAGAGGCTAAAGCAGTAAGATTGCTTTGGTATGCAGTCTTCTGTGAGCAACATAGTGAGACTGTCTCAAAACACAACACTAATAACAAGTCAATGACATAAAAATCATCTCTGGCTTATAACTGTATTAACAGTCACCTGTTAACTAGAAATAAATCAAACTTTGATGAACTATAATCAACTAAGAAATAATGTATGACACACACAGAGTAGGAGTGGGGAAAATAAATACTTAAACACTAAGTTCATATTGTCTGCTGCATTAACTGCCTCCCTATGTCTCATGAAGGAACAGAACATCCAATAGAATGCTACTATATTTTTCAGATATATCTCACAGTATTTTTAATGTGGTATACATACAAAAAATAATTAATTTTGATGGCCTGCAAAGAGAATAAAACAAAAAACAAAAAACAAAAAACTTATACTCAAGACTTCTTGAGTCCAGTAGGAGAGAGAGGACTTTGTAGTTCTGGACTTGTGGTCTTCATATCTGCTCCAGCCCAGCAAAATAATTACATTCAAAGCCTTAAAAGTATGTTGAGGAATTGCTAATATGTGCCACAGCTTTTCATTATGTTGAGCATTATTATTATTATTATTATTATTATTATTATTATTCCTAATTATGTTGAGTAGTGTTTCACTTCCACTTTATGCTTTATTTGCCTCTATTACTTGGTGTATTCACTTCTAGGCACAGTCTCTTCTTTATGTGTAGGAAGATAATGTTGAGTTATTGACTAATGATGTAACAATCTTATTATCTATGACATGTCCATAGGCATAATGGTCCATCTAGAACCTGTATGTCACCTAAGTGGTGATAACACTTTCCAAATTATCACTTTCCAAAGTTGTAAGTGGCACTTGTTTTATATTGTTCTGATTATGTCTAAGTTGTTCGATTTGAAAGGACAGTTCCGATACCTACAGCCACTTTCCACTGCATATTCCTTTCTTGCTATCACAGATATAAAAATAATTTTTATCTCTTGACTCTGACAACAGTGTTATTTCTGTTTCTCTGTGAATCCAATTAATCTGTCTTTGCTTCTAAGCATTCTCATTTTTTAGTATGGGCTTTTTCTTCTCCCCACCCCTCCCAAACGAGATGTTTACATGATTAGTGTCTAAGATCTCCAGTTTTGTCTGCTTTTCAAATTACTTGGCTTTTAATTCAAGTTTCATGTTCTGTGTCTGAAAATGATCTTCCTCCTATCAGTACTCAGGATTGATTTAATTATTTTCTCTTCACACATGCCTTATACATCCAAGTTACATTTAATGTCTACTTTTTAAAAGTAAGCAAAATGATCCCACAAAGTCTCAGGATTGATTTTTCACTTTGTAGAGGTATATAAGAAGTTGATATGATTTTTTTAATTTTTTATTAATTACACTTTATTCATTTTGTATCCCCCCATAAGCCCCTCCCTCCTCCCCTCCTGATCCCACCCTCCCTCCCCTTTCTGCATGCATGCCACTCCCCAAGTCCACTGATAGGGGAGGTTCTCCTCTTCTTTCTGATCTTAGTCTATCAGTTCTCATCAAAAGTGGCTGCATTGTCCTCTACTGTGGCCTGATAAGGCTGCTCCCCCCTCAGGGGGAGGTGATCAACGAGCAGGCCAATCAGATTATGTCAGAGGCAGTCCCTCTTCCCATTACTAGGTAACCCACTTGGACACTGAACTGCCATGGGCTACATCTGTGCAGGGGTTCTAGGTTATCTCCACGAATAGTCCTTGGTTGGAGTATGAGTCTCTGGGAAGTTCCCTGTGTTCAAATTTTCTTGTTCTGTTGCTCTCCTTGTGGAGTTCCCATCCCCTCCAGCTCTTACTATTTCCCACTTCTTACATACAATTCCATTCACTCTGCCCATCAGTTGGCCATCAGGCTCAGCATCTGCTTTGACAGTCTATACTGCAGGGGCTTTCAGAGGCCCTCTGTGGCAGTTTCCAGATTGTTTCCTGTTTTCTTCTGGCTTTCAGAGGCCCTCTGTTGCAGGTTCCGAGGTTGTTTCCTATTTTCTTTTTCTTCTGATGTCCATCCTCTTTGCCTTTCAGGATGGGGATTGAGCATTTTAGTTAGGGTCCTCTCTTTTGCTTAGTTTGTTTAGATGTACAGATTTTAGTGGGTTTATTCTATGTTGTATGTTTATATGAGTGAGTATATACCATGTGTGTCTTTTGCTTCTGGGACAACTCACTCAGGATGATCCTTTCCAGATCCCACCATTTACCTGTAAATTTCATGATTTCCTTATTTTTCATTGCTGAATAATACTCCATTGTATAGATGTACCACAGTTTCTGCATCCATTCTTCAGTTGAGGGGCATCTGGGTTGTTTCCAGCTTCTGGCTATTACAAATAAAGCTGTTACAAACATGGTTGAGCAAATGTCCTTTTTGTGTACTTGAGCCTCTTTTGGATATATGCCTAGGAGTGGTATGGCTGGATCTTGAGGAAGCGCTATTCCTAGTTGTCTGAGAAAGCGCCAGATTGATTTCCAGAGTGGTTGTACAAGTTTACATTCTCACCAGCAGTGGAGAAGGGTTCCCCTTTCTCCACAACCTCTCCAGCATGTGTTGTCCCTTGAGTTTTTCATATTGGCCATTCTGATGGGTGTAAGGTGAAATCTCAGGGTTGTTTTGATTTGCATTTCCCTAATGGCTAATGAGGTTGAGCATTTCTTTAAGTGCTTCTCTGCCATTCGATATTCCTCTACAGAGAATTCTCTCTTTAGCTCTGTTCCCCATTTTTTAAGTGGATTACTTGGTTTATTGCTTTTCAGCTTGTTTAGTTCTTTATATATATTGGATATGAGTCCTCTGTCAGATAAAGGGTTGGTGATGATTCTTTCCCAACCTGTAGGCAGTAGCTTTGTTTTGATGACGGTGTCCTTTGCTTTACAGAAGCTTTTCAATTTCATGAGGTCCCATTTAGCAGATATGATTTTTTTAAATCAAAAAAATAAGAGAACTAATTATTTCAACCAGTGTTTTCATGGCGATATTACAGCAGACACAATGAAGAAATAAAACATCTCTAGGGAACTATGAAATCTATGGATGTAGCAGAATTAATTGAGAGACATTAGGGTTCATCTACACCAAATTTATTTTATACACACACGCCCACACACACACTTGTGTGTGTGGGCGTGTGTGTGTGTGTGTGTGTTAACATGTAATTACTAACCAATTAGGTGTATGTTCATTTACTTTTGCACTATTAATTGGGACATCAATCAAACAAAATAAGCAAGAATTTGTTTAGTAATTAATCATTGACTATTTTCCCTTCCTTTCAAATTGATGTCAGTTTTTAATGAAATAGTTTACAAAAGTTTGCAAGATGAATAGATATTTTTAAAGGACTATTTTAAAGTAAGGAGTTATGGTGCAGCTGCAAACCATTGTTTATAATGCCTATTAGGTTCCCACTCTGCACATGATATGCATGTAGTATACAGACATACACACAGAAAAACTTCATACACATAAATATTTTTAACCTTAATTCAAAAAAAAATTATAAAGGAATTCTGTCTCCGTGGTTAAGAGTGCTTGATGCATTTGCAGAGAGACCTAGCTCCGTTCCTGGAAGACATGCCAAGCAACACTCCACTGCCTGCACCTCCAGCTCCAAAAGATTCAACGCCTTCTTCTGCCTCTCGTGGACACCTGCCCATGTAGGCGTTCACTCATATGGACTCATACACACCCAAAATTAAAATATAAATAAATAACTGTGTAAAAAGGAATGCATTCAAAAAAGCACATCCTTATAATTATACATGAAATGTCTGAGATTAATATAGTGCATAAATATTATCTAATAAATAAAATATTTCCTTTTTTTAATTGATAGCTTTTGAATAGACATGATCAACCATGTTGCGCTTATTCCCTTTTCCAATCCAACACCTTATTAGAAATGCATATATGGGGACATACGCAGTTTGTATTGTCTTACAGGCTATGCCTAAACATCGCTTAGGAAACCTGTATTCAATTACCATCCACAAATTTTCTAACCAGATATATATTGCCGAAGTATATGGAATATTTTTCACCAGGTTACATAAATATGACAAGAAGACATCAATAGTTTGGTCATTCCATAGTATTACAAGATGATTCTTATCTGCACATTCACTTAATACAGAGTTTGTAGGTAGGGCAGAATTTATTTACTTTTTCTCTAGCAATTTGCATTTGAAAAAGGCATATTTTTACAGCTGAAAGAATAAACAGATGATAAGTGTAATTCTTTTATCAAATGTAGTAAGGTACTTTATCTTTCATGAAGATGGAGTGTACATAGATTTTCCTCTTCCTAAGTATAACACAAAACTCCAAATATCAGATCATCAGATCACCCAACCAAAAAAAGAAAAAAAAAACCTAAGACATTGAAAGGAGGAGGGGAAAAGACAGCTAGTTTGGGACTTCAGGATTATTGGAAGAGCACAGTAGTGAATATTCTGTCTCATAGTTTCACCAACCTGAAGCTAGAAAAGATAGGGAAACAGAAATTCCAATGGGTGCACATTTACATAATCACATACACCCATATAACGTGCACAACATTATATAATGCTCATTGGAGTCAAGCAATATGGGAGTGCCAACCTATCAAGACTAGAAGTTTTAGATAATGGTAAATACTCTAAAAAAAATGTAGAAAAATGAAAATTGCTATATTTCTCATGGCATCCCTGTCACAAAGTAATGAAATACATAAAAATAGAAAGCACACTTACATAGCATATACGGGGATCTCAGCTTGATTGCCCCAAACTGTACATCCCTTCTCGAGGGAAAAGCTTTTTTATTTCTTTTTTTATATTAAGTACAGTTTATTCACTTTGTATTCCAGCTGTAGCCTTCTCCCTAATTCCCTCCCAATCCCACCCTCTCTCCCTCTTCTCCTGCCATGCCCCTCTCCAAGACTGCTGATAGGAGAGGTCCTCCTCCCTTTCTGTCTGACCCTAGCCTATCAAGTCTCATCAGGAATGGCTGCATTATCCTCCTCTGTGGCCTGGTAAGGCCGTTCCCCACTCAGGGGGAGATGAGCAAAGAGCCAGACACTGAGTTCATGTCAAGGAGAGTCCCTGTTCCCCTTACTAGGGAACCCACTTGGAGACTGAGCTGCCATGGGCTACATCTGAGCAGGGGTTCTAGGTTATCTCCATTTGGTTATATAGACATCAATATATCCATATTTGGTTGGAATATCAGTCTCAGAAAAGATTCCAGTGCCCAGATTTCTTGGTTTTGTTGGTCTCCTTGTGGAGCTTGTGTTCCCTTTAGGTCTTACTATCTCCCCCTTCTTTCATAAGATTCCCTGCACACTGCCCAAAGTTTGGCTATGAGTCTCAGCATCTGCTTTGATACCCTGCTGGGTAGAGTCTTTCAGAGGCCCTCTGAGGTAGGCGCCTGTCCTTTTCCCTGTTTTCTCCTTCTTCCAATGCACATCCCATTTGCCTTTCGCAGTGAAGATTGATCATCTTACCCAGGGTCCTCCTCTTAGCTCAGCTTTTTTAGGTGTACAGATTTTTGTAGGTTTATACTATATTACGTGTCTAATATCCACTTATAAGTGAGTATATATTGTGTGTGTGTTTCTGTTTCTGGGATATATCACTCAGGATGACCTTTTCTAGTTCCCACTATTTGCATGTAAATCTCATGATTTCCTTGTTTTTAATTGCTGAGTAATATTCCATTGTGTAAATGTACCACAATTTCTGTATCCATTCCTCCATTGAGGGACATCTGGGTTGTTTCAAGGTTCTGGCTATTACCAGTAAAGCTGCTATGAACAAATGTCCTTGCTGTGTACTTGACCATGCTTTGTGTATATGCCTAGGAGTGATATAGCTGGATCTTGAGGAAACGCTATTCCTAATTGTCAGAGAAAGCGCCAGATTGATTTCCTCAGATTGATTTCCAAAGTGGTTCTACAAGTTTACATTCCCACCAGCAATTGAGGAGTGTTCCTCTTTCTCCACATCCTCTCCAGCATGTGTTGTCACTTGAGTTTTTGATCTTAGCCATTCTGATGGGTGTGTGGTAAAATCTCAGGATCGTTTTGATTTGCATTTCCCTGATGACTAAGGACTGAGCATTTCTTTGAGTGTTTTTCTGACATTCTATATTCCTCTACAAGGAATTCTCTGCTTAGCTCCGTACCCCATTTTTAAAAATGTATTACTTGATTTGTTGCTTTTTAACTTCTTGAGTTCTTTATATATACTGGATATTAGTCCACTGTCAGATATAGGGTTGGTGTAGATCCTTTCCCAATCTGTAGGCAGTCGCTTTGTTTTGATGATGGTGTCCTTTGCTTTACAGAAGCTTTTCAGTTTCATGAGGTCCCATTTATTGATTGTTGCTCTTAGAGCCTGTGCTGTTGGTGTTCTGTTCAGGAAGTTGTCTGCTGTGCCAATGAGTTCTAGGCTCCTCCCCACTTTTTCTTCTAACAGATTTAGTGTGTCTGGTTTTATGTTGAAGTCTTTGATCTACTTGGACTTCAGTTTTGTGCAGGGTGATAAATATAGACCTATTTGCATTTTTCTACATGTAGACATCCAGTTAGACCAGCACCATATGTTGAAGATGCTGAATTTTATAAAGGCCTTGCCCAATATCCTGTGTGGATTTCCGTATCTCCCAACAACCCATCCTGGCTCCACATCCAGTCCTGGTCCATAGACACACCGTAGACAAAGAAACTCAATATCCCTGGAGATGCAGGCTGCCCTGACTTGGCAACAGTATATCTAATATATGGATGACCTCCTTCCCTTTATTCCCACCCTAATGCCTCTCGATGTTCTTATGTGCTTCGCTCTCTTAGCCATTGCTTAAGGCTGTTCCCATTAAAGTACATTACATGGTTCTTACATGATTCTTCAGTATCCCATTTTCTATGAAAGCTCCATGACCTCCCCTTTTTGACTATTTGCTCCTCCTCTGCCTAATCTTCTAAATCCCATGCCAGATGCTCTTTCAACATAATTGTTACTAAAACTGTGCTAGCGCTCCTGGCCTTTTTTCTTGTGTTAACTCCTCAGTTACAGGTTTTGCACTCCGGTAATGATTATCCTGCAAGTCTACCTATATGAACTTGAGGTACTTGCCTGGCTACTAAGTGAAGACCACAAAAGAGGGAGATCTTCATCTCCCTGCTCATCATACTTGGCCTCACAGTTTCATCAGGTGCTTTGGGGGCTACCTGGATGCCATACATAGCATACCACCTAGCTGGTGATGTCCAGAATGGGCTTGGTCGAGCCACGACCTCCCCTACAAACGGCCTTGAGCTTCTTCAACAGCAGATTACCTCCCTAGCTGAAGTTGTACTACAAAACAGCAGAGACCTGGATTTAAGAACTGCTGAACAAGAGGGAACTTGTGTGGCACTGGGGGAAGAATGTTGCTTTTATGTTATTCTGTCTGGGCTGGTGGAACAAAACAGACAAGTACCCAAAGACCATTTCTGGGGGCTTGTGGGCCCAGTGTACCCTCATAACTCCACACTTTGGTATTCAAATACTCTAATTGCTTGGCTTTGTCCTCTCCTTGGCCCTATCCTTGCTATTGGGGGTCTTCTTGCCCTAGCCGCTTGCTTTACTCAATTCCTACAGTGGCAGAAATTTCCACATCATTACCAGGATTGCCACTATCAGATCCTGATACAATACAATTGGAGAGCAATGATTATGACAATACTTCCGCTTTTAAAAACTAAAGGCGGATCTATGGGGCTGGCCTGAAGCTAAGAAGGGGTTGAAGCCTGCCTAAACCCCAGGTTTTCTCTCACTGAGAGCAATTGGAGTTTGGCTACTGCCCAGCCTTGTTCTGGGCAGACCCAAGCAGATAGACTTCTTTAGATTGGATATGCCCAGTGCATGTGTCAACTGATAGGCTCATACATCTCCAAAGCTACAGGGGCTAGTTACTATTCATCTGACCACTGGACCTGAAATATTCCAGGCTGGACATTCTTTCTTTATGATTTTATAATGTTCCTTCCCCTGTCCCCAGCTGCTCCCAAGTATGCAAATGAAGCACCCTTAATATTCTTGTCCCAACCAATCACATATCACCACATGGACCCATTTTCCTTGGATATAAATATTTCCAGCATTTTTCCTGGGATATAAATATCTTCTGCTTCCTCCTAATAGACAAGCTGTCCTCCAACACAGTCTCCCCGGCATCTATCCCTTCTCCTAATACTAGGAGAAAATGGGACTTAAGCCCAGCATATGTATATTTGTGTCTATAAATATGTACAGTTTTATGTGTTTAATTAATATATAATTTATACAAGTCAAAGATTCTGTCTGAGAATCAGCTCAATGAAATAATACTTGCCTCGTGTATGCAGGACTCCAAGCTCAATCCACAGCTCTCAGATAAATAAATTTTGTAAATAAGGAAAGAATTACATAAATGATATGCAAATGAAGATTTTTAGCTATCTTATGATGAGAATGTAAAGAAAGTAGAACACACATTCATGTTTGGGGAAATTGTAAACTGATGCAGACACTGGAAATTAGTGTCAAAATTCTTCAAAAAGATTAAAACCACTCTATCACAAGATCCAGCTACACCACTCTTCGGCATATACACAAAGGACTCTGTCTTACTACAGAGATACTTGTTTATTCATGTTCTTTGCTGCTTTCCTCATTGTAGCCCAGAAACCAGAAACAACCTAAATGTCCATAACAGGTGAATGAATAATGAAAATACGGTGCATTCACAAGACGAAATATTATTCAGCTCTTCAGAAAAATGAAATTTACAAGTCAAAGGATGTAGCTAGAAACAATCACCCTTAATAAGGTCAAAGTATCACCCAGCTCTTATCAGAGAAACCTCTTCTTGACGCAGATGATAATTAACACCAAGAACCACAACTGGACAATGTGCAGAAGGTGAGACACTTTGAATCATTCAGGCCTAAAAGGTGTGTCTTCATCTTTAAGGCCTTCTCTTTAAAACTATTTGGTCTTCTCTTTCAGGCTCAGGGGTCTCTGTGGAGGAGGAGGCAGAAAGATTGTAAGAGCCAGATGTACTGGATGGCTCCAGAAAAACAGCGTCTTCCAGACACAGCAGGACTGTGTGAGCTGACAAAGGCAGACTCATATGACCTACACAAGTTCAAACCAGAAAACACCCAGCATGAAGAAGGGGAAGTGAGTACAAAATCTGACCAGTAAATAAGAAACTGTTTGCAATCGATGACTGCTAGAAAAAGGCCAGTTTTCTCTCATTTGGTAAATTAACCACATTCCATTGAAAACCCAAACCCCAGGAATATCCAACATGAGACAGATTCCAGACATGAAAAATAAGTACCATTATATGTAAAAATTACATTTTATCCATCATTAGTAATAAACTGGGACAATCTCCATGATAACAAAATAAATATGCTTGTTCTTTCTCAATTTCATACATGTATATGATGAATTCTGATTACTCTTTTCCCTGAACTCTCTTATCTCCCTCTCATTCCTATTAACCACCCTCCTGCCTCCAATCTCTGTCCCAGATTCATAGCTTTTATTTAGTGTTCTGATCCATATATTGTATCCAGGGCCACCTCTGTGACTATTGTATTGGGACTACACGTTGGTGAAGCCACTCTTTGTAAGTTGGTCCAAAAAGATATGTCAGTGGGCAAAAGCACTTGCTGGGTATGCCAAGACATTTTTTTGGAATTTGATCCCCAGAACCCACATAAAGAGGGAAGGAGGAAATTGACTCTAAAAGATGATCCCTTTACCTCTATACGCACATCCGAATTGAAGCATCATTCTTAAACACTCAAATATTTTTTTTAATTTTAAAAAATATTTCAAGTCACAGATTGATACATACACTGTGAATTAGATCATGTAAAATCCTGCCATCGTCTCAAACTGTGCAATTGTATGTGGAGTCCACAGAAGATGGCGGTGGGGTGAATCAGAAATGGATATGATGAAATTTTCTACCCACAGGGTTGAAGTGTAAGAAATACATTATAAGAATTGTAAGGTTGAATTTAAGGAAATACATTATACATTAACTTGGTAAAGGGAGAATACATAAAAATTAAATGCAAAGTAAAATCATTACAAATTGTTATTGCAAAAGCTGTTATGTATTCTATATCACATCAAAAGAAATTAGAATTTTGGCTCTGAGCTGAAGGGTGGCTCAGCAAAGCATCCAGAACGGTCTCTGCTTTATTTTACATGGACTCTTGACTTCCCAGTTTATCATAAGTGCAAGCATGAGTCAGAGGTCAAAGCCATTTCTCATCAGGATGATTATTGCTAACACAGTTTGAGCTAGTACTCACTAAACCTCCCATAAAAATATATTCTGGAAGCATAAAGTCAAACACTTTTTATGCCATTCTGAAACCAGTAAGAAATATATTACCTTCAGTTATGAAAATCTAATCCATAATATTTTTAGTGAAAAGAGTGTTGGTTTTGAATTTAAAGAAATGCATTATGTATACATTTCAGGGTGATATAAAAATTGGATGCCACTAATATATGCACATAACCGTAATGTTTTTTCCTTTGGGTTTTTTCAAGACAGAGTTTTTCTGTGTGGCATTGGCTGTGCTGTACTCACTTTGAAGATCAGACTGGCCTCAAATTCACGGAGCTCCACCTACCTCTGCTCAACATCCTCAGTCATTCAGAAAATGCAAATCAAAAGGATCCTGAGATTTCACCTCACAGCCATCAGAATGGCTAAGATAAAAAAAACTCAAGGGATGATACATGCTGGAGAGGATGTATGAAAAGGGTAACCCTCATCCATTGCTGGTTGAAATGGAACCTTGTACAACCACTTTGGAAATCAACTGCCGCCTTCTCAGATTATTAGGAATAGCACAACCTCAAGATCCAGCTATAACACTGCTAGGCATATACCCAAAAGATGCCCCACCATTCAATAAGGATATTTGCTCAATTATGTTCATAGCAGCTTTATTTGTAATAGCTAGAATCTGGAAACAACCTAGATATCCCTCAATGGAGGAAAGAATACAGAAAATATGGTACGTTTACACAATGGAATACTACACAGCAATTAAAAACAAGGAAATCATGAAATTTGCAGGTAAATGGTGGGAACTAGAAAAGATCATCCCGAGTGAGGTAACCCAGAAGCAGAAAGAGACACATATGATATATACTCACTTTTAAGTGGATATTAGCCATATAAAAGAATAAATATACGAAAATTTATAGTCCTAAAGAAGCTAAACAACAAGGACCAGCCTAGGTCAGATGCTAAATCCTCATCCAGAAGAGCAAACAGGATAGTAGAAGAAGACAAGGAACAGGACAGGAATCTTCCACAGGGGACCTCTGAAAGACTCTACCCACCATGGTATCGAAGGACATACAGAGACTCATAGCCAAACACTGGGCAGAATGCTGGAATCCTTAAGGAAGAAAAGGGAGATAGAAAGACCTGGAGGGGACAGGAACTCCATAAGGAGAACAACAGAGCTAAAATACCTGAGTTCAGGGGGGTCTGCATGGAACTATACTCCAACTAAGGACCATGCATGAAGAGGACCTGTTGAAAAGAAGCCCATTGGCTGCTCAGTTTCCAAGTGGGCTCCCTAATAATAAATACAGGAGCTGTCTCTGACATGAACTCAGTGGCTGACTATTTGATCACCTCTCCCTGGGGGTGGGGGGGTGCATCCTTGCCAGGCCACAGAGGAAGATGATGCACTCAGCCCTGATGAGACCTGATAGGCTAAGGTTAGTTAGAAGGGGAGGAGGTCCTCCCCTATATAAGGTGACTATGGAAAGAGCATAAAGGGAGAAGAGGGAGCATGAGTGGGAGTGGGAATCGGAGAAGATGAGGGAGGGGGCTGCAGAGGGCATACAAAGTGAACAAATTGTAATAAATATATAAATAAAATTAAATTTTAAAAATTATATCTTCATAAGTTATATAATAATGAAAGGTCTTCAAGCTAGGAAGATTTTTGTCTAAGAGTTTACAATTTAAGCAGAAAGAGTGAAAACAAGTAAACAAAAATTTAAGTATAAATAGGAAATTGAGAATGAACTGAATATTGTTCTGCAAATTATGTTTTAACACAGACTGAATATATTATAATAATACTCTAATTTTATATCAAATGTCTAAAATAAATTTTCATTCTGACTCTAGTATTCAATGCTAGTAGTCTTATCCAAGTCTAAATTGCTTAATTTTTAATAATTCCCAGTTAAGGAATTCTTCAGTCACCACCCAAGAGTACCACTAGGCTACGCAGACAGAGAGAGACAAAGTGGGAGCAAACTCTGCAGCCTGCTTCTTCTCATCTGTCGTAAGAAATCTAAGTTTTTAAGACCAATGTAAATAAAAACACAACATGAAGTTTTATTCCTAGCTTTCTGCCAGCAAAAATGTTGCTGAGCAGGTATAGGGGATCTGAGAGTGGAAATGCTTCAGAGAAGTTACTTAATGGTCTTCTTTCATTTTTTTTCAAAGAATTATTAGTGTTTGTCATAATGCTGTAAGATATAGCTGAAACGATGAAATATTTTATTCTGATTGAGGATAGTTTCCAAAGTTGACAGAATACAAAATTTAAAATAAAACAAACACGGGAGTGAAAATAGTAAATTCAGCATGAAGGAATGCATAGTAGCTCTACGTTCTGCTCTTGCTGTTATTTCTATTGAACCAAATTGGTTGATAAGATTTCTTACCTAGCAGCTTAGAAGAAAAGATACAATTGTCTGTGTAACTGTAAAAATAGATAAATAAATAATCAGATCTATTTCTGGCTGTTCCATGATTACTGAACTTGCACCATGCTTTGACCTGTTTTTTGTTTTAAGATAAATGTTTTCTCTATTTTCTGAATCAGAGTCTGTGTAACCAATACTTTCAGTAGTTTCTTTGTGTGGTAGAAATGTCATTTTCCCACATAACAGGAACTTCTGCCTGCAAGATTCCTGGCTGAGAAATCAAAAAAGAGGGACTTACACGCAAATGACTAGGCTGATTCTTAAAGTCTCTTAAGAAGTACCACCTGCACTAAAATTGTTGGTCTATTGATTTTTCTCTTAATTTACTTTGAACTCATAATTGTACATCCTATGGAATTCCATGAATATTTGTTATGTATGCACTTGTTAAAATCAAGTCCAGTAAATTATATCCATGTCCTTGGACAATTACTATGTTTGTGATAAAAAGCTTTTATGTTCTTTCCACCTTTCTGAATCGCACAGATTATTTTTCCCTGTAGTCATCCTGCAGGCCCAGCTAACATGTATATGCTTCTAAAAGCATTCGCACAGCTCTCTACGGAAACAAATGCAATTGCACAGTGGTCATTGGGATTGAAGTCAGTACTGGCTACACCAGCCAAACCTGCTACACACTACACAAAGTGGCATTGTCAGATAAAAGAAAACACTTAGATTTTTTTTAATGAATTCATCTGACTCACATGAGGTTTTTATCTTTTGTGGATATTTTATAGATTCTGGTAATACAAGTATATGCGTATGTGTGTGTCTGTGTAAATAATATTTACTTCATTCTCCTCTCCCTTTTCAGCATTCTATTCACCCTCACCAGTACATAAATGTATTCCTATGTTCAGTCTTTCACTTCTATTGTCTGGTTTCAATCATTGTATATATCCTGTCATATATATATATATATATATATATATAAAATTATATATATCCTGTCTTTACTAGTACAGACATCCATAAAATAGTTGAATAAGATGTTAGATTAAAAAAGAAAATAGTAGCTCACAACTCAAAATTAGGTTTCAATTAAAAGGAGGTAAAATTGGGAAAAATTCAGTCAGCCTACAAAGATTTATTCCAGCAAAGTGGACATATGTTTCAAAATAAAACAAAACAGAATTTCTTCCCATAAGTAATTATTTCAAAGAACCTGAGTATTTGGGGAGAGTCCAGCATTAAAACTCTTCTGAACGTAACTCGGTATCTTTGTATGTGACCTGGGTATGTTACATATAGCTGTAGCTAGATGGCCTAGTAAAGGGGTTTAGTTATGCTTGAGTAATCACTGCTCTGCTTAACCTATCGAAAAGAAGGCACCACTCTCCTGCTAGGAAACCATTGCCATGTGTCTTTAATGGAATAGCCTACAAGAAGATTTCTGCAAACATTTCTTTTATGAATGAAAATATAAAGAGGAGTGAAAGGGATCTACTCTCTTTAGGAGGACAAAAACCACTCCAACAGAGTTGGGATGAAAGAGAAAGGAATGCCCAGTATATTCCAACTGCTGTCCTTGGAGCTCATGAATATCAAAGAACAGCAGCAATGACTGCCAGCTTTCATAAATATTGTTTGTTGATTTCTCTGCCTCAGATTATCATGCTGTGGCCTTAACACAGACTGTACTGCTGACTGGCCCATTCTCTCAATAGCAAACAAAGTCTGGGCAGATGGGAGGCACAGAGAGAACCTAAATATTTAGGCTCATGACATACATCCAAATTAATCATTCAGCCAAGAAACACTTAACACCACATTTATTTAAGCAGTGTGCCAATGTCGTAAATATCAACGTAAAAGGAAAGGATAGGATACAGATAGGAGATAGGAGACAGAGACAGAGACAGAGAGACTGTCGTACTGTCCTAATGAGATGTGTTTCCCATTAGGAAAGTAAGACACACAGAGAGGCAAGCACAATAAAATGAGATTGAGTTCACAGAGAACCTGAGGTGAGAAAAAATAAACTCTGCACAGGGCATACGATTTATTAACTCCTTACAAAGTTTATTTTCTTGTGGCTGATATTTAAATATTCAAGTATTATGGGTACACTGAACCTCAGTTTTAAATGTGTTAATTTAAATACTTTGTGAGAAGTTCTTTACAGACAGTTCAATGTTGGGGAACATGTTGATCTTTTAGATGCAGCTCTCAGCCCAGAGGCCTTGGGATACCATCATATCATTGATGTAAAATTTTAATGTTAATAGTAATGTTTAATGTTTAATAGTAAGCCTTATGGAAACAGAGGGAAGAGCAAATGATATTGAGAAATTTGCCAGTGTTAAGATAGTATCTGAATTGTGGGAAATGAGCAGAATTTATATGAAAAATATATATATATATATACAAGAAGCAATTAGTAAAGCTGAGCAGCTAGGGGAAATCTTCTGGCACACATGAGCATCACACAGACCTTGTTTTATGTAAAGCTGATTGTTTTCCAGGCTGTCAGCAATCTGGAAGGTACCCCTTCAATGAGATGTAAATTACTTTACACATCATTCACCAGAGAAGACCAGAAAAACAAAACAAACAAACAAACAAAAAAAACCTAATAGGCAAGAGTAGAGCATTAAACAAACAGAAAACCAGCTGTTTTTCTTGAAAACACATAAGGTTACAAACATTCTTTACATAGATCTGCAATACACAGTATGGAAACTAATATTATTTATGGATTGCATGAGATAATTTTTTCTAACATTGGAAAACAAGCAAAAATTATGGTGGAAGTCCCTGAAAATAATCTCAGAAATGAATCAGGCCCAATTATGAGAAAACAAACACACATTGCATTGGTATCCTTCAAATTCTCTTGATCTCCTTCTAACTTCATGAAGACAAGACTTAAAATGGGCATCACTAAGCAGAAAATGTAAATTTCACTGGGCAAAACTTGAGATAGCGATCATTGCTCAAGGACCATTGCTTCTATTATTTCAAGAATTAAAAATGAACAAGGAAACCATCTGAAATTAGCTAGGCAGAGTAAGATGAAGTGGCTGATATGATAATATATCCTTCAGTCCAGCCCTAGCTGGGGTAGGGGGTTCAAAACCCAAAAGAGGAGGTGTGGGCTTGCAAAAGACTTGGGCCAAGAGATGCAGTTTCCAAATTCTGGCACTGACACAATCCATGCCACTTTATTTATACATCTATTTTTTTTTCATAGCTAAAAAGGTCCAACATTCCTTTTTCTCATTTTCTCATGTACAGTATTTTTTTTACTAACTTTCTACTTTAACAATGACGTGCACACTATTTTCCCCTTCCTTCTCCTCATACTCCAAGGTTTCCTTCTAACCCATGAAGCGTATCAAGAGAAAGAAAACATAGCTCCAGCCAGCAGTTAATGTCTAACCCAGCACACTTGTACGTAATAACCAAGTGAGAGTGTTTGGCCGCAATTGCAGTCAGAGTGTAAAGAGTTGGTAGTCTACAGACACAGGAAATTCTGATTTAATTATTGGAACCTAGGATTTCCCCACATCCTGATGAGATCTAATTCCTCTAATGCCCAGGGCTCTTAGCAAATTAGTAACCTGAACCAATTCCTCATCTTTGCTTGGCTCACCTCTGAATGTTCCTATGACGTCTTGGAACCAACGACCCAGTAAGAACTTCCCAACCTTTTGCTAATCATCCACATGTTATTTAGAAGAAGTTGGTAGGCAAATTGTTGTCAGAACCAAGTTCCCATCAGTAGAGAACATCCGGACGTTAGCTGATGTATCCAGATGAGGCCCTTTGTGTTGACCCAACCACATCATCATTACAAACAGAGGAGTAATGATCTGTTCCATTCCCACAATCCTCAGAGACAAAGAAGAATTAATCAATCCAGGCTTTTATTTATTTATTTATTTTCTGGTTCTGGCGAAACATCTCTCACAGACAAAGTGAAAGTAAAACCTGCCTCCAGCTAAGCCAAAAAATTGCAAAAAAAGGCAAAAGCAAATCAAGCATTCCCTCAGAAAAGGCCAGGAGATTCCACAGAATATCCCCACAGGTTCTTGCCATGTGGGTTACCAAGCCCTCAGGCCTTGCGTAAGCAGACCTGTCTGCTTCACACTTCTGAGCCTTTCCATTTCACCAGGAGATTGGAGATCGTAGCTCAAGTAGGTACCTTGTAAGAATCTTTGTGTGTTTTGATCTTTTATCGATGACATTATAAAAAGAATAAAATAAATTTTAGTGGTTCGAACTTGGATGCCAAATTTCAATTCAAACCTTAAACTACACTAGAATTTACATAGTTCAATTAATTATACAAATTTAATTTACTTTTAGATGATTTATGGTCGCTTAGGCCCTTATCACTGAAAGTAGAGGAATAATAATTAAATTTATAATTTATTTCTTAATTATATAAATGCTAATTATCATGATCAATACAAAGAGCCAATTATAGTAACCCAAAAAGAGACAATCTCAGAGCAAAATGCTAAAGATCGAGAGCATGAACTGCATTCTTTTAGTTACAAATAATAACAAAATACACTTTGTACTAACTGATGGAAGGAAAATGATGAACACTTAATTTTTATGATCATCACACTTTTTTGAGTTTATAAAATACTGTCCAATAAAGGATTCTGATTAAATATCACCTTGAATTATAAAGCAATAATAACATGGAAACTTAATAATTGTCAATATAAGATTAAAATGGATAAAAAAATGAAAGGATAAAAATATCACTTTTACCATGAGTTATCACAGCTCTATAAACAAGTCAATTTTTTTCAGTGGTAATGCAGCTGTGTTTATGGATGAGATTTAATGGGATAATTAATGCAGATAATGAAATAATTAGTATCTGTGAAAACTGTTATACAAAGTTCAATAGTAATGACAGAAACAAATACTGGTTTCACCCTCAATGAAATAAACTACACCCAAGTCAGTGTTTGGAAAGTGAGTAGGTTCCTGAGAAAGCAAGGAACATTAAAAGAGGGCTGTAGCCCTTCCACTTTTCTCACTAGAGGATATCTTGTTGCTGTGGGGACATTATTCACACACAAGATGAAATCACTAGCTAGTAGTCCTCCTTTTGATGTCCTGCCAAGCTCAATGTCTCTCTTGGCTTTGTTATGACAAGAAGGGTTCAAAATTTATTAATGAGGACCAGTGAAATGATGAAGATGAAAGGTTAAAATAAAGAATGGAGAAGAAGGAAGACTAAAGAGAAAGTATTTATGATATAAAGTTACAGAATTATACAGTAGTTCAGAAATACAATGATTAGCCCCACAAGTTAATGAGAGAACATTTTGAAATTAAAAAGGTATCCTGGGTAAAGTAAGGAGTGCTAGAGTGGGGAAGAAAAAGATACATGTGAGACAAATGGCAAGATGGGGAGTCTCTGGGGAAAATCAATAGAAAAGAAGTTTCTCTAAAGATGTTTTAATAATCAATTAGTAATCATATGAACCATATATATATATATATATATGTATTATAAGAGTGTGTAGTATACATATACTTATATAGTTGAAATGAAGTTATACCACCTGTGATGATAATACTTCCCTTGTGAGGAGGCGATTGCAGACAGATCAGTGGTGATGAGTTATGTGGTCTTATAATGTTGCCGTACTTCCTCCTTGCTCCCCACTTTGTGACTACCTATGAAATGTGTCCATTCCTCATTGTGTTCTAATTGCCATGTTTTTCTCGCCATTTGGGAGTCTATTGCCTCAAACTGTCACAAGTCAAACCCTGTCTTTTATGCTGATTTGTCATCAAGAGCTTGATTTTAGTTCTTGTGAAATTGTTGTGGAACATTTTAGGCTCCAAGCTTTCATTAAAATTTGAAATCAAAGAGGCCCCACTCTTAGATGAGGAACTACAGAGAATTAATAACTGTTGAGAAAGGGAAAATTAGCCCTTCATGGAGATGAGTCCCTGTTCTAATATGAGTGATCAGCCTTAAGAACCTGTGCATGCTGGGCATCACTGGCAGGACCAAGAACATTGTATTTATATGCCGATGCTTTCGTTTGTGTACGTAAAAAATAGTTAAGGAAGAGGAGAACATAAATTTGAATGTGTCTGGGACAGGAATCTTAGATCTGAGAGGAATAGAAGAAGGAAGAAGAGGAGAAATGATGTAATTATATTTAGTTAAAATTAAAAACAAACATAATTCTCTAAATTTATTTCTTTATTTTCTTTTTTAATTTTTAATTTTTTATATTAATCACAGGTTATTTATTTCGTATGCCAGCCGTAGCCCCTTCCCTCATTCCCTCCCAATCCCAACCTCCCTCCCTCATCTCCTCCCTGCCTCTTTCCAAGTCCACTGATAGGGGAGGACCTCCTCCTCTTCCATCTGACCCTAGTTTATCAGGTCTCTTCAGGACTGGCTGCAATGTCCTCTTCTGTGACCTAGCAAGGCTGCTCCTCCCTCAGGGGGGGAGGGGGTGTCGAAGAGCTCGCCATTGAGTTCATGTCAGAAATAGTTCCTGTTCTCCTTACTAGAGAACCCACTTGGATACTGAGCTACCATGGGCTATATCCGAGCAGGGGTTCTAGGTTATATCCATACATGGTCCTTGGTTGGAGAAATAGTCTCAAGAAAAACCCCTGTGCCCTGATATATTTGGTACTCATGGAGTTCCTTTCCTCTCCAGGACTTACTAGCTCCCCCTTCTTTCATATGATTCCCTGCACTCTGCTGAAGGTTTGGTTATGAGTCTTAATATCTGCTTTGATACACTGCTAGGTAGTGCATCTTTCAGAGGCCCTCTGCAGTAGGCTCCTGTCCTGTCCTGCTTTGGTTTTCTCCTACATCCATGTCCTTCCCATTTGTGATCATTATTTTCTTGTTGAGTAAAGTAGAAAAAAAAAAACTCTTCTGGAATATACTTATCCTCTAAATTCTGTACATTTACCCCACCTTCTTTTAGAAGTGGAGAACTTTTTTTTTCTTTCTTTATTCACTTTACATCCTTCCTCCCTCCCAATTTTACCCTTCCTTCCCTCTACCTATTCCTCAGAAAAAGGAAGCTCCCTTTCCTATCCGTCCCAGCTCATCCAGTTGCATCAGGATTGAGCATGTTCTCTTTCCCTGTGACCTGGTGAGGCAGTCAGGCCAAAGGGAAGTTATCTAAAGACTGACAAGTGCCCATTTCCCTTACTAGAGGACCCACTTGAAGCCCAAGCTGTCCACCTGCTATATCTTCATAGGGTCGTAGGTCTAGCTCATGCATGGTCCTTAGTTGGTGCTTCAATCTCTGCAAGCCCCTCTGGGCCCTAGTTAGTTGGCCCTGTTTGTCTTGGCCCTGTTTGTCTTCTTTTGGAGCTACTGAGACAACCAGGTCCTTTCATCTTCCCATTTTTTCACATGACTCCCTAAGCATCACCCACTGTTTGGCTGTGAGTCTCAGCATCTGTTTTGAGGCACTGCTGGGTAGAGTCTCTCAGAGAACAACTTAAAGAAATGCTCAACTTTCTCAGTAGTCAGGGCACTGCAAATCAAAATAACTCTGAGAATCCATTTCACATCAGTAAGAATGGTTAAGATCAACATCTCAAGTGACAGTGTGACATCTCAGGCAAAGGTGTGGAGAAAGGGGGCATTCCTCCATTGCTCGTGGGAGTGTAAACTTGTAGAGCCACTTTGGAAATCAGTCTGGCACTTTCTCATAAAATTGGTAATAGCTTTACCTCAAGACCCAGTTATACCACTCCACCACACAACCAGGACACTTAATCAACTATGTTCGTTCTAGTTTTATTCATAACAGCCAGAATCAGGAAACAACCTAGATGTCCCCTGTAGGATTATATTTTTCACCAAACCTACTTTATTTAGGATTCTGATGCACCTTTACCTCCCTTCCAACCTCTCCGACATCCCACAACCGTAGGTAGAAGATTAATAGAGAAAAGGGCTGTAGTTCTCTTTTATCTACTTCCTGCTGATTAGGGTCAGTGTATCATTATGGGATTACCAGACTCAGTCATCAGAATATCAGCAATCCAGTCCAAAGGCCATCACTGAGTAGCAACATGAAGTCAGTGAAAGCCTCAAGACCAGGTTGGATTTCCCAGAGAGACTCTCTGGAATGTTCTGTGCAAAGTCAAGTGTTGAGGCACAAAGATCATCACAGCGATGCTGATCCAAAAAAAGTGGTGTCTCACTCTTCCTTGGCCTCCATATATGTCCTGTCCTCAACATCCACCCACAGATGTTCCCAGTTGGCCAAAGCCAAACCTCTTGCATGTGAAGTATCACAGCAAAACATCACGTGCCCTCTCTCAAACCAACCTGGGCAAAACATCACATGCCCAGCTTGTACCAAAACATCATATTCAGTCAAAATTCAGTCTTCAAAGAACCCAGAAATTTTTACATCAGTCCCTCAACAGAAGAATGAATTAAAAAAAAAACCTGTGGCACAATAATTACACAATAATTGTGTAATAATTCTATTACACAATAGAATATTACTCAGCTATTAAAAATGAAGAAATTATGACGTTTGTAGACAAATGGATGGAACTAGAAAAGATCATCCTGAGAGAGGTAATCCACACACAGTAAAAGAGACATGGTATGTGATCACTTATAAGTGGATTTTAGCCATAGAGTACAAGACAGTCATACCACAACTCATAGATCCAAAGATAATTAAAATAAATTATGAAACTATAAAAGAGCTTCAGAATCATCCAAGGGAATTGATTTAAAATACTTTTCACATATTTTAATTTAAAGGTCAATAGAAATAAATTATAGTACTTAAGTATATTGTATATTTTTGCTTTAATGTCATTCTCCTTTAAAAAATAACAGGATTAGCATACTAGAAAGCATAGACCTAAAGAAGATAAATAACAAGGAGAATCCAAGGGAAGATGCAAAAATCTCACCAGGAAGGGCAGATAGAATAGGCAGAGGTAGTGACTGAAGAGAAGGAACAAGGTAGGAGAGGGACACAGAGAGATAAGAGGGTGGAGATCAGACCTTGGAGAGTGAGGGCAAGAGGACAGAAGGCCTGTAAGAAAAGACAAAACGGAGGGTCAGGGTATCTCTGTGAGAACCTGGAGATCTAAGTCAGGGTAGGCCCTTGGGAGGATATGAGGGAGATTCAAGCAGTGATTCCACAAAGACTGAAGAGGACATCTTCTAACTATACCAGCTTCCTAGAAGAAGGAGGGGAACTCCAACCCACCCATAAAAACTTCAACTCCAAATTTATCCTACATACAAGATGTGCAGGGATAAAGATAGAGCAGGTAGAGCAGAAATTGAGGGAATGCCCAACCAATGCCTGGGCCAAACAAAGACCCACCCTATGGGAGAGTGCCAGTCCCTGACACTATGAATGTTCTCTCTGCTAAGTTTGTGGACAGGCGCCTGACGGAGAACTCTTAACTAAGTGCTGATTCCTGTATCTTATTACTACTGCTGCGTCCCTTTATCTGAGGAAACACCGGAGTGCTGGCATTACCGCTAAGCAGCTGACAGGTAGAGATAATTTCACACTGAAATAAACCTTTCTTTCATAACACATTTTTTTTTGTCATCTTCCTATTGGACTCTCAACAGTCAGTGAGTAATTTTGTAATGAACAGAAGCATCTATTTCTCCTGTGAAATGCGTTCCTTGCTGTGAACTCCTTCCCTGATAGCATGGACCAGAGAAACCTGTTTATCTACCTACCTTCTCTTATCTTACCAAGCACACACACTGAAAGAGCACAGTGTTTCAAGTGTATCCATATATGATCTGAACACAATGATTCAATATTTTGTGATTCTTGCATAAGCATCATAAATATAGGATTGTTTCACACTTCCTTTTAACCATGTGTGCTTAAATGCAGTCTTTGTGTGCAACGGTGCCTAGCAATATATGTAGTTGTGTGTCTGGAAAAGTCACACTAATAAATTCTAATTGCACAGTTACAGCACTTCTCAACAGACCCTATTAGAATTGTATATCAGATTGTTTTTCTCTTCCCTTTGAAGAAATCAGAGAATAAGTCACATTAACTGTCAAGGACTTCAGTGATGAAAGTTAGACTCCTACATTGACCAAATGTTTTAATTTGTCTGGGACTTACTGCACTTAGACTCCTTTATCAGGTGCCTGTTAGTTCAGTAAGTATGAGAAAGGGGTGCTTAATTTTTCACAAACGTGACCCCTTTGGCTCTGAGGTCAAAAAGTTTGGCTTCTTGACCAGTCTAGAGGACAGCAAGTGTGTATCTCATTACTCTTCTGCCCAGCTTTATATTTCTTCATGGTTTACACTTTTGCAATACATTTAGACAGAAACTTCATGAGAACTTTCTCTATCCTGAACATCCAACACATACATTAACAAAATCGGCATTATAATTAAGTATTTGGTGAATGAATCAAATTGTTAAAGAACTGGGTCTTTTAAAAGCCATGAAACACCACTATTTAGACTCTCTCTCTCTCTCTCTCTCTCTCTCTCTCTCTCTCTCTCTCTCCATATCCAGGAAGTTTTTCTTACTTTTTGAAAGTAATTTATTTAGTTTTACCTTATGAGTATAGATGTGATAGTGTCAGATCACCTGGAACTAGAGTTATAGCCAATTGTTAGCTGCAGTGTGAGTGCTGGGAACTGAACCGGAATCCTCTGTAAAAGCAGTTAGTGCTCCTAACCACTGAGCCATCTCTCTAGTCCCAGTTTTTCTTACTTTTAAAAATTCATTATTTTTTATAAGTTAAATGATAGAAACAATATATGTATTAAAAGATTGTTCATTACATGACTATGACTATGTTATAGAAATACCTTTTAATTTATTAATAGATACTACTACAAGACTGGAAGAGTGGAGAACAGGGACAATAGAAATAACTAAAAGAGATTTAAGTCTCTCCCAATGTGAATTTGCTTTGACTTTTTGGTCAATGTGCTTTGAAACACAGGAATTCTATTTCTAGGCAGTCAAATGTAAGCTTTCGATGTGACGTCTATGCTTTTGATGCTCTATCTAGAAAACCATTTTCTGATCTGACACTGTGGCTACTTACCCCCATACCTTATCTAAGATGATTATAGCTTCAGACCTTTCATTTCCATGTGTTACATTTTAGTCAGGTTTTCTCTAAGCTGTGAGGTAGATGACTTGCAACACTCATGTGTATTTTCAGTTCTTCCTTTGTCTAAAAGGGGCATTTTTTTATTATTATTATATTTAGTAGACTCCCTTCCATGTCAAAATTAATGCATCATAAGCATATGAATGCCCTTTTGGTCAGACTTCCAATTCATTGCTTATTTGCCTGATTCTAAGAACTATAATTGAGTACTGTGACACTGTGCAATATCCTGATGTCAAAAATTATGCTCAGATTTGAAACTGGGTAAAAGCTGCTTTGATGTTCAGGTCTCTTGCGACTTTTGTCAGTCATCCTGAGTGTTTTGGATTTATGTTTAAATTTTAAGGTTGAGTTATCAATCTCCACACAAAAAAAGTAAAAGCTCAGGTCATATGTTAGTAGAGATTTTTGTGACTACATGGGCTTATTAGAGTGGGTAGTGTCATCTAAATCTATTATATGTTCTGAACTAGGAGTACAGGCTGGCTCCAGTTCATATACATGTTTTCTGATATCCACGCTACTATAAAAAATGCAGAACACTGTTTTACTTCTGGTGTAATAGATCTACATGGTAAATATATAAAATTATCTTCCAGCATCAGAAAAATCACAAATGCTTTAAACTGAGAATTTTAATCGTTATTTAATCAGACTTAGTTTTTTAAATAATGAATTTATTCACTTTACATCCTGAACATAGCCTCCCTTCCTCCTCCCTCCCCCGTCCCACCCATTCCCCCTCTTCTGTCATTCCCCACCATGCTTCTTAGAGAGAAGAGGCATGCACCAACCCAACCCATCCCTGCTCACCAAGTTGCATTAGGACTGAGCACGACTCTTCCTTTGTGGCCTGGCCAGGCAGCACTTCCAGTGGAAAAGTAATCAAAAAGCAGGGGACACAATCCACATCAGAGAGAACCTCCGTTCCTTTTAGTAGGGGTGACACATGAAGCCTGAGATGCCCATCGGCTACTTCTGTGTTGAAGGCCTAGGTTCAGTCTATGCTTGGTCCTTGGTTGGTGCTTCGGTCTCTGCGAGCCCCTGTGGGTGCTGGGTGTTGGATCTCCTGTCATATCCAGGTCCTTCTATCCTTCCCCCCACTTTTCCTCAAGACCCCTTATGCTTTGCCCAATTTTTGGCTAGAAGTCTCAGCATCTGTTTTGATCTACTGCTGGGTGAAGCCTCCCAGAGGTCAGCTACACTAGCCTCCAGTCTGTGAGCATAACAGAATATCACTAATAATGTCAGAGGATGGCTCTCTCCAGTGGGGTGGGTCTCAGGTAGGGCCAGGCATTGGTTGGACATTCTCTCAGTCTTTGCTCCGTCTTTATCTTTGCATGTCATATAGGCAGGATAAATTTTAGGTTAAAATTTTTGTGGGTGAGTTGTTGTTCCCCTTTGTCCACTAGGCGTCCTGTCTAGGTAGAGGGTATCCTATTTGGTCTCCATGACCCCTGCTACTGGGAGTCTTAGCTAGAGCTCCCAGAAGCCTACAGTAGGTTGCCCTGTCACAGAGAAGCCTCTGCTCATGGTTCTCTTCTTTCCGCAGGCCCTTTGTTCTCCTACCCCTCTCACCAGGTCTGATCTCAACCCTCATTTCTCTTCTGCGGTCTCTCTCATAACGTGTTCCCTCTCTTCAATCACTTCAGCTGTCTGTTCTCTTTCTTTATCTGAGAGAGATTTAAGTAGCCTCCCTTGGGTCCTCCTTGTTATTTACCTTCTTTGCTTTGCGATCAGACTTAATTTAGATCTTAGAGTTTAACTCTTGTTTTTCTGAAAACAGACTGTTTCATAAAGATTTGGTCTTGGTGAGTGTCATTCTCTGTTTGGCAAAGGCCTGAGTTTTGTACTTGGTCTGGAGCTCGGCTTCCAGATGGAGAGCTGGGCTCCATTTCTCTCAGGGGCAGCTAGAGCGCTTTAGAATGAGGAGCTTTAGAATGAGGCCCAAGTGCGCTGAGGCGTGGTGTGGAAAAGGTTTTCCACAGAGTGTTCCAGCTTAGCTTTTTTAGCATGAGCTTGCCGGTGGAAATGGAAGTTCAGGCCTTCCAAAGCCTACGGTGCTACCAAAGTGTTACAGCTCTTGATTAAGCTGCTGTCCTAAACACGGCAGAGGTGCAGGCTAAAGCTCACGTCTAACCAGCTGGCAGCCAAGACACAGGCCCAGCCAGAGGGTTGATCCAGTTAATGATGAATCTCATTTGGTCTTGAAGTCAGAAAGTGTGAACTTTTATTCATGTGAAATCAAGGACAGTATAAACCCTGTGCAAAGGGAGAGATTTCGAGGGTGAACATGTTTGATTCGCTGGGGCCAGGGGGTCAGGGATACTTAATGGTCCTACCACAAGAAGGAAAATACAGTATTTAGTTATCCTATGTCGGGAGGGGATCTCCAAGTACAGCTGAAGGTCCCTGCTGGACTAAGATCCTTAGCAGGGCGAGGTTGTTACTAGTAATTCCTAGATGCTTGCTAGAGCAGTTTCCTTATCAGGGAAGGGCCTGGCCTGTAATCTGCCCCGAGGGCTATGTGATGCTCCCTAGCTCCTTACAAGACCTGTGTCACCCTGTTCAGGAGAGTCTTCTAGAACCCCACTAAGGAAATGGAATATATCATCATCTCCCAAGCGCAAATAATTGACTAGCTGGAGAGGACGGACTTCAGCTTTATCCAGCAAAGCCCCACAGGTGGGTTTGCAGTCCCTGCCTTCATTTTCTCACCTGCACTCAGTTAACATCATTTAACATTCAGCCAAGAACTTCTACTGAATAATAGCAGTTCTGAAATATCATCATTCCAATTAAAACAGCGAGTCGTAGGGGTCAAGTTGAAGGTATGAGCATGTCTGCAAAGCCCTGTAACTTGAAGTATGGTAAAATTAGCTGACAAAAATAAAGGAACACCAATATGAAATTGCACATCTTAGACATGAGCTATGTACGTCAGGACTCTAGTCTTAGTAACAGTGACATCGGGAAAGAAGTGGGGAAAAGTCACACAAAGTAATAAAACTGAATCTATGCTAGCTTATAGTCTTAGGACAAAGCAAAATTTTCACTGAAAAATAGGACTTAAACATATTGTCCATGGTTGTAATAATAACTATGCGTAGGCATATCTAAAGTTTCCTTGACAGATTTTCTTTCTTGTCTGCTTCAAAACTGAAAACTGTTATCAGCATCGCCCTGGCACACCCACTATTATTCCTGGTTTAAACCTCATAAGCACTATTTGTTATGGTTCAGTGAGAAAAAAATGTTCTAAATTTTCTACTGACTTAAAAAATATTAGAAATACACATTTATATTAAATGGATATAAAACATATACTTGATTAGTTTAAGAGTTTAATTAAGAATTTATTATCTGAAAAATCTTATTATTGAAACATGGAATACATTTATAAAGGAGAAGTTCAGAACAATAATAGTAAAACAAAATACGGTTCCTCTTCGGAATCAACATTTTATTATTTAAAAGCAGCCATAAAAGCACAACATTTAAATCTGTTTAATCATTTTTGGACTAAATAAGGCAAAACCTGTCAAGTTTAATTATCAGGTTCATAAATTTTGCATGTGGAAACACTTTTATATATCTTCTCATCTCTCAAGGTGACACAGAATGAAATGGAGAATGAGAAAACAAAATGATCTCCAATTGAATTGGACAGTCAATGAGTTTCCTTGTTTCATGAGTGTCGTGCTTTATTTAAAAAAAAAATCCTATGTCTGTGACAGAGTATTGCTATGTAGGAAAGGCTATCCTAAAACTCTTTGTGGTAATGTTACTTTACACTACTCCTCTTTATGATTCCTAGGTACTTGGATATCAGATGTTATGACTACATCTGGATTGAAAAGAGATAACTCTCATGTCTCATCATTTTATGACTGATGAACATGATATCCTGTTCATACTGCATCTAATGTATATTATTTTATGGAATGAATATGTCCTATTAGAATCCCTGTGTTGATCTCCTAAACTATAATTTGATGACAATTGCCACTTTTATTTACTCCAACTGAGAAATTTCCTTCTAAGTATTAACTAAAGAAAAAAGGAACCTGAGAGAAAAGGGAGAAAATACTATTTTTTGTAGCTTTGTAATCAGGGTAAATGAATATTAGTTTTTCTTAAACTCATCTTAACCTGGTATTCAACAGAGGAGAGAGTTCCAAACTGTATAGGGAAGATGGCTTCAGCATCAGCTTCCATGTTCTGCTAGCCGCTGCCCCTCCAAGAACTGGATAGACAGGTGCACTTTGAAACATTTGAAAAGTTTTACAGAGTTTAAGGGAAAATTATAGTAACTTTAACTTGCATCTTTCTAGATTACATCTTTCAGAAATGATTAAATATCCATTAATCGTTAGTTGAAAAATAAACTTAAAACCCAAGAAATATATATAAGTCGTTCTAAATGTTGCCATGAGTTCTAAAATGCTTTCAAGATAGTTCAATACAAAACAATTAAAAGTCCAAGAATGCAAGGGTATATATCCAGTTTGGGGTATGTTATATTAAAACACACACACACACACACACACACACACACAAGAGGCGATGGTGGAATGTCATTCTGAAGAGGAAATAGTATAGATAACAGAAGTGGATGAAGAGAGGGACCAGGGCAGGGATGGGGAGGGAAACAAGAGTGGGGATCAGATATGGAGAGAATGGGGATGGGAGGTCAGAGGGCTGGGAACAAGAAGGGAAACTGAGGGGATCATCTCTTTGTCAAGCTGGAGGCCTGAGAAGGGGTAGGCTCCTGGGAGGACATGAGTGTGACTCCAGCAGAGACTCCTAACAGGAAGGGAGCAGACATGCAGACTGAAATGACCACTTCCTAGCCAGACAGGACTAGTGGAAAGAGAAGAACAACAACTCACTTACAAAACCTTTGATCCAAAAATTAACCTGCCTACAAGAATTGCAGGGATAAAGAGGGAACAAAGATTGAGTGAAAGTCCAACCAATAACTGGCCCAACCTGAGACCGAACTCCAAGGTAGAGAGTCAGCCCTTGGCACTGTTAATGATACTCTGCTCTGCTTGCAGACAGGAGCCTAACATCACTGTCATCTAGGATGCTCCAGCAAGCAGCAGATGTACACAGATGCTGGGACTTGCAGCCAAGCATGAGGCAGAGCTCCTGGGGTCCTGTGGCAGTGTTGAGGGAAATATGGAAGGACCAGGAGGGGATAAGACCCGCACAAGAAGACCAACAGTGACAATTAACTCAGACCCATAGGGGTTTACAGAGACTGAAACATTACCTAAGGAGCATGCATGGTCTGGACCGAGGCCCCCTGCACATATGTGGTCGATGGACAGCTTGGTCTTCATGTGGGTCAGCTGGCGAGTGGGGTGGGGGGCATGGTGTTTCTAATATAAACTCTATTGCCTCCTTCTGGATCACTTTCTCCTGGAAGTGTTGCTTCTCCTGGCCTCGGGGATGAGGATATGCTCAGTCCTGATGTGATTTTATGTGCTGGGAAGGGTTGCTACAGGGGGAAGAGGATACCCTTTTCTGGGGGAACAGGGAGAGGGAAAGAGAGGTGGTGCTGTGAGGAGAGGAGGGAGGGGGCACACCTGGGATGTAGAGTAAATAAACTGGCATAAAAAATGAAATAAGTAAATAAAATGATAAGAGAAAACAAAACAAAAAACATTAAGAGTTCCACAGAAGGTGGCATTTGGAGACAACCAGGAGAGGTGAGGTCTGTTCAGTGATCTCCTTGCACCAATTCCAGCGTGCCAGCTTGGCCTGCATTCTCAGGACAGCAGCTATTAGAGGCTGCCAGCAGGGGTGAGGTCTGTTCAGTGATCTCCACATGCTGATTCCTGGGCGCCAGCTCTGCTTGTTGTCTCAAAGACAGCTACCATCAGAGACTGCCAGCAGAGAGGTGGCAGACATCAGTGACTGCCAAAGATGACAGCCATTAGGGACTACCAGGGACCTCTAAGTCTGCCAAAAGCAAGGACAACCAGATGGCTAGAGGACACCATTAGAACACACTCAACAAAACCCAGGGCAACACAGCACCACCAAACCCAACTATCCTACTACAACGAGCCCTGGATGTCCTAACACACCTGACCTGCAGGGAAACAACCTTAATCCAATCTTATGAAAATGAATGGAGGTCTTTAAACAAGATATTAATTAAATCCCTTAAAGAAATACAGGAAAATACAAGCAAACAAGAGAAGTAAATGAATGAAACTATTCGAGCCCTGAAAAGGGAAATAGAAGCAATAAAGAAAACACAGTAGGAGACAATTCTGGAAATAGAAAACCTAGAAAAGAAACATGCTCCTATATAAAGTATCTAGAAAATATAATAAAACGTTTAAGGAAATGTTATCCTGCATGCGTTGACAAGATTGCTCTTGGAAGATGGAGGGTATTTAAATGAAAATGCTAGTTTTAGGTAAAGATTTTGAGTGATTGGCTAGAGAGCACAGAGTTTAACAGCACAACGCAGGTGATTACAGTTGATGTTGGTTAGTGGACTAGGAAGTAAGGCCCTGTTTCTGAAAACATCACGTATTTGGACACTGGAGTCAGAGAGAGGTTTACACTTCCTCTCTTCTCTTCTAGTAATGCTCATAGCACTGAAACATGCCATGCAGTCAGCTACAACAACAACAAAACAAACAAACAAACAAAACCCATCAAGAGTCATACTCAGCTTCATACCCTGCATGCTAACATTTTGATGTGTAAAGCAAGATATGCTCACTGGTAGCATGGGAACATACTTAATGTTGGGGGTGATCAGCAAGTGACTTTCTAATTAGACATGAAGCCTGCCACACGGGGTAAATATGTTATTGGAACTGTAAATGTTGTCAAAAACTTCTATCTGTGGTGATCACAATTTCCAGAGGAGAGGGTACTATAATTGTTTTGAAAAAAGGAAATGCAGCTAAACTGCTTCCTGGGTCAGCTTCCTAAACTTTGTTTATGCTCACAAGCTGGTTATGCTCAGCCTGGGTCAGAGAATCAACCATTAATGCAAAGATTAACAATTGGATCAAAGTTCTGAAAATAATTGAGACCTCTCTCCTCTCTTTCTCTCTCTCTCTCTCTCACACACACACACGTCATAGAGAGTGGCATGGAAGAGGCAGCAAAATGATTAAGAAGTTCACTATGAAAGGCTATCTTAAAGCAAGGATATGGGCATTTAAATCATGAATGTTCCAGCAGAGGATCTGTGTGAACATCAAAGCAGGAAGAGGAGTAGAAAGGAAACTAGTTTGGAAGAATAGAGTCATCAGGAGTTATAATCACTTTTTTTTAAAGGTTATATTTAATTTTCCATTCATGGATAAATCACAGTGAGTTTCCTATGTTGCTGCACTTGCTAAATTATGTACGACGTTAGTAGCTACATTTATGAACTGCAATGTCTATAGGATTTTCCCCTCATGAAAAGTTGTCCTATTCTTATGATCGTATATATTGGGATTATAAGACACTTTGGGTATCCCTTAATAAAATGGTTGTGACAATGAGCATTTGAAATTTCAAACACTTTGAGGCTTTAGAATAATTACATACATGCAATGTGATAACATAGGCATCAAGTCCTGTCTAAATGTGAAGTATGTTTATTTTAATATTTACGTAGCTCAAAGGAAATTTTGCATACTATTTTAACTGTGCCCTTGTTCTGATCACAACCTATAATTGACAGTAAGTGTGAAGTTTGCAGCAGCGCTGTCAGCTGTCAATCTTCAAATTGTCCAAGGTTCAAATTTGGAAAAATTGTGGAGTTCGGATTTTCAGATTTGTGATAATTAACTAACCCTAGTATCTGAGACATTGTGTAAGATTTTTTAAATTATTTTTAATTCCAAAGTCCTGAGTCTTTTTTGTTCTAGATGCTTTTTACTTGTATATGAAAATATTTGATAGAGTCTTCCAATAATGCCATGTGGGTGTTGGTGTTTTATTGGCAATGTGCTAGATTATTAATTAATCTCCCTTAACATAAATATGTTGAAATGCTTTTCCTTTTTGAGTATCCTCTGTTAACTTTCATCTTTCATGAACTTTGTATATTTAATTCATGTTGTCAATATTCCTTAATAGGAAAGTCAGTACTAAATATTATATATGTATATATATTATATATATGCTTATATGTACATATATTACATATTTATATTTATACATAGTATTTCTATATTATATAAGTTATTCATTTGTTTATCTGAGAATGTATTTTGAGTGTCATAGCGTGGTCAGGATTATTTTATTTTTCTTCATTTTACATTCCAGTTGTAGCCTCCTCCGTATTCTCCTCCAGGTCCTATTTCCCTTATCATCTCCTCCCCAACTCCTCAGAGAAGGGAGGCCCTACCCTCCCACCCCAGCATACCAACTTGCACCAGAATTGAGCACATCCTTTTCCGTTGAGGCCTGTCAAGCTAGTCCTACCAGGGGAAAGTAATCAAAAAGTAAGCAACAGAGTCCATGTCAGAGATAGGCTCTATTCCCCTCACTAGGAGACCTATATGAGGACTGATCTACCCATTGGCTATATCTGTGTGGGGCCTAGATTAAGTCCATACGTGGTCCTTGGTTGGTTCTTCAGTCTCCACAGGCCCCTCTCAACCCTGGTTGAACCTCTGGCTCTGTTGTTCTTCTTGTGGAGCTCCTGTCCCCTCTGGATCCTTCTATCCTTCCCCAAACTCTTCCACAAGACTCTATGCCAGTGTTTGATTGTGAGTCTCTGTATGTGTCTCCATCAGGTGCTATGTGGAGCTACTCAGATGGCAGTTATTCATGGCTCCCCTCTGCAAGCACAGCAGAATATCATTAATAATGTGAGGGGTTAGCTGTCTCCCACGAGATGAGTCTCAGGTTGGGCCATTCATTGGTTAGATATTTCCTCAATTTCTGCTTTCTTTTTGTCACTGTCCATCTTGTAGGCAGGGCAAATTTGGAGAGTCATGTTTAGTTAGAGAGTGGCCCCTTCAGTCTCCATGACTTTTACTACTAGGATCTCAGCTAGAGTCACCTTCATACCCTGCCAGGAGCCTACACTATTATTGGTCTACAGCTTGTCACAACTAAATCCCTGTCCAAGGTTTCTCTTCTCTCTCCAAGACTGTCTTCCTGCCACCACTCTCCCCAGGTCTGATCTTTACCCTCGTTCTCTCCATAATCCCTCTCTTACACTGTCCTCTCTTCAACTTCTTCCACTGTCTATTCTATTTCTTTTTCTGATTGAAAGTTAAGTATCCACAATTGTGTCTTCCTTGTTACTTATCTTCCTTGGGATCAGACTTAATTTATTTTTTAAATTAATTTATTTTTTATTAATTACAGTTTATTCACTTTGTACCCAACCTGTAGCCCCCTCCCTTATCTTTTCCCAATCCTGCCTTCCCTTCCCTCCCTTGCCCCTCCTCAAGTCCATTAATAAGGGAGGGCTGCCTTCCCTTTCTTCTGACTCTAGCCTATCAGGTCTCATCAAGACTGACTGCATTGTCTTCCTCTTTTGAGTGGTAAGGATGCTCCCCCATCAGGGGGAGGTGATCAAAGAGCTAGCCACTGAGTTTATGTCAGACATAGTCCCTGTTCCCCTTACTAGGGTACCCACTTGGACACTGACCTGCCATGGGCTACATCTTTGCAGGGGTTCTAGGTTATCTCCAGGCATGGCCCTTGGTTGGAGTATTAGTCTAACAAAAGACCCCTT
>NW_026585504.1:43336991-43376906 GCF_907164565.1 Psammomys obesus | reverse complement strand
TTGGTTGGAGTATTAGTCTAACAAAAGACCCCTTTGCCCAGATTTTTCAGTTCTGTTGCCCTCTTTCTGGATCTCCTGTCCCCTCCAGATCTTTTTAACTCCTCCTTCTTTCCCTGAAGAAGTGCATGAGATTCCCTGCACTCTGCCCAAATTTGCCTAGGAGTCTCAGCATCTGCTTTGATACCATGCTAGGTAGAGTCTTTCAGAGGCCTTCTGTCGTAGGCTCCTGTCCTGTTCTCTGTTTTCTCCCTCTTCCGATGTCCATCCTGTTTGCCTTTCTGAGTGAGAATTGATCATCTTACCCAGGGTCCTCCCTCTTGCTTAGCTTCTTTAGGTGTGCAGATTTTAGTATGTTTATCTGATATTATAGGTCTAATATCCACTTATAAGTGAGTATATACCATGTGGGATTTTCTGCTTCTGGGATACCTCACTCAGGAGGATCTTTTCTAGTTCCCACCATTTGCCCGCAAATTTCATGAATTACTTGTTTTTAATTGCTGAGTAGTATTCCATTGTGTAAATGTACCACAATTTCTGTATTTGTTCCTCCGTTGAGGGACATCTGGGTTGTTTTCAAATTCTGGCTATTATGAACAAAGCTGCTGTAAACATAGCTGAGCAAATGCCCTTGTTGTATAGTTGAGCATATTTTGGATATATGCCTAGGAGGGGTATAGCTGGATCTTGAGGTAGCACAATTCCTAATTATCCAAGAAAGTGCCAGATTGATTTCCAGAGTGGTTGCACAAGTTTACATTCCCACCAGCAGTGTAGGAGGGTTCCCCTTTTTCCACATCCTCTCCAGCATGTGTTCTCACTTGCGTTTTTTTATCTTAGCCATTCTAATGGCTGTAAGGTGAAATCTCAGGGTCATTTTGATTTGCATTTCCCTGAAAACTAAGGTGAACAGAGCTAAACAGAGGATTCTCAGTAGAGTACCATCCAATGGCAGAGAAACACTTAAAGAAATGTTCAACATCCTTAGTCATCAGGGAAATGCAAATCAAAATGACCCTGAGATTTCACCTTACACCCATCAGACTTTATTTAAATAATAGTGTTTAACTCTTCTTTTTCAGAAACCAGTTTATTTCATAATTGGTCTTGTTGAATTTACAATTCCTGCCCTCATTTTCTCATCTGCTTTTATCTCAGAATGTATTTTGAGTGTCATAGCTTATTTTGGGGGGGTATTTTTTCTTTTTTTATTATTTTTGTATTTAATCACTTTACAGCCTGATACCAGCCCCTTTCCCGCTCTCCTCTCTGTCACATCCTCTTGCTCCCCTTCCTCCATTCCCCTTCTCCTTCTTCTCATAGAAGCATGCCCTAAGGAGTACCAACCTATTTTATCACCTCAAGGCATATTTTCTCCCACTGAGGCCAGATGAGGCAGCCCAGCTATGGGAAAGAGATACAAAGGCATAGAACAGGATCAGAGACAGCCCCATTACTAGACCCATATGACAACTGTGCTGCACATCTGTTACGTATTCATAAGGGTCTAGGTCCAGGCTAGGGAAGTTCTTTGGTTGGTGATTCAGTCTATGTGAGCCACCATGGACCTAGATTAGGTTATTCTGTAAGTCTTCTTGTATCCTTGACCCCTCTAATCCCTCAGTCCTTCTTCTCACTCTTCCACGAAACTTCCAGAGCTTAGACTATTGTTTGCCTTGGGACTCTGGATCTTTTTCCACCAGCTTCTGGATGAAGCCTCTCACAAGAGAGTTATGATAGGCTCCTGTCTGCAAGCATAGCAGAGACTCATTAATAGTGTCATGGGTTGGTTCTTTCCCATTGGATGTGTCTCAAGTTGGGCCTGTCATTGGTTTGCCATCTCCTCAGTCTCTGTTCCATCTAACCAAGCAAGTGAAAGACTTGAGTGACAAGAACTTTAAGTCTTTGAAGAAAGAAAGTGAAGAAGATATCAGAAGATGGAAAAATCTCCCTTGCTCATCATCAGTAGGATTAACATAGTAAAAATGGCAATCTTATCAAAAGTAATCTACAGATTTAATGCCATTCTTATCAAAATTCAAACACAATTCCTCACAAATCTTGAAAGAGCAGTTGTCAACTTCATATGAAAAACCCAGGACACCTAAAACAATCCTGTACTATAAAGAATTTCTAGGGTATGACTTCTCCTGATTTCAAGAGTGATTTCTGCTGAACTTCAGAGCAGCAGTAATAAAAACTTCATGACATTAGCATAGAAACAGACAGGTTGATTGCTGAAAAATCAAATTGAATACCTAGAAATAATCCTACATACCCATGTACATGTGATTTACGACAAATAAGGCAAAACTGTACAATGGAAAAAAAAGAACCTTGAATAAATGGTACACGTCTAACTGGGTGTCTGCATGTAGAAAAATGCAAGTAACAGCATACATATCATCCTGCACAAAACTCAAGTCCAACTGGATCAAAGATCTCAACATAAAACTGGATGCACTATTCTGTTGTGTAAATGTACCCCGATTTCTGTATCCATTCTTCAACTGAGGGACTTCTGGGTTGTTTCCAGGTTCTGGCTATTACAAATAAAGCTGCTATGAACATGGTCGAGCAAATGTCCTTGCTGTATACTTGAATGTCTTTTGAATATATGCCTAGGATTTGTATAGCTGGATCTTGAGGTAGCACAATTCCTAACTGTCTGAGAAAGCACTAGATTGATTTCCAAAGTGGATGTACAAGTTTACATTCCCACCAGCAGTGGAGGAGGGTTCCTCTTTCTCCACATCCTTCCAGCATGTGTTGTCACTTGAGTTTTTGGTCTTAGCCATTCTGATGGGTGTAAGGTGAAAACTCATGGTCATTTTGATTTGCATCTGCTGATGACTAATGATGAACATTTCTTTCAGTGTTTCTTTGCTATTTGATATCCCTCTATAGAGAATTCTCTGTTTAGCTCTGTACTCCCATTTTTTAATTGGATTACTTGATTTGTTGCTGTTTAACTTCTTGAGTTATTTATATATTCTGGATATTAGTCCTCTGTCAGATACATGGTTGGTGAAGATCCTCTCCCAATCTGTAGGCAGTTGTTTTGTTCTGATGACAGTGTCCTTTGCTTTACAGAAGCTTTTCAGTTTCATGAGGTCTCATTTATTGATTGTTGCTCTTAGAGCCTGTGCTGTTGGTGTTCTGTTCAGGAAGTTGTCTCCTGTGCCAATGAGTTATTACTCAGCAATTAAAAACAAAGAAATCATGAAATTTACAGGCAAATTGTGGAATCTAGAAATATTCTGAGTGAAGTATGCCAGAAGCAAAAAGACACACATGGTATATATTCACTTATAGGTGGATTTTAGACATATAATATAGGATAATCATACTAAAACCTGTACACCTAAGGAAGCTAATTAAGAAGGAGGACCCTGGTAAGAAGCCCAATGTTCATTCAAAAAGGCAAATGAGATGGACATCAGCAGAGGGAGAAAACAGGGAACAGGACAGGAACCTATCACAGAGGGCCTCTGAAGGACTCTACCAAGCAGGGTATCAAAACATATGCTGAGATTTATAGCCAGGCCTTTTGCAGAGTGCAGGGAACCTTATGAAAGAAGAGGGAGATAGAAAGACCTGGAGGGAACAGGAGCTCCACAAGGAGAGCAACAGAACAAAAAAATCTGGGTGCAGAGATCTTTTCTGAGACTGATACTCCAAGCATGGACCATGCATGGAGATAACTTAGAACCCCTGCACATAAGTAGCCCATACAAGCTCAGTGTCCAAGAGGGGTCCCCAATAACAGGAACAGGGTCTGTCTCTGACATCAACTCCTGGGCTGGCTCTTTGATCACCTCCCCCTGAGGAGGGAGCAACCTCACCATTCCATAGAGGAAGCCAGTCCTGATGAGACCTGATAGACCAGAATCAGATGGAAGGGGAGGAGGACCTACCCTGTCATTGGACTGGGGGAGGGGCATAGGAGAAAAAGAGGGAGGGAGGGTAAGATTGGGAAGGGATGGGGGAGGGGGCTACAGCTGGGATACAAAATGGTTAAATTGTAATTAATAAAAAATAAAAAGTATTAATAAAATGTAACTGATAAGAAAAAAATAAAATTAAAAAAAAGAAAAAATAAATAAAAAAATAAAAAGTATAAAATTTTTTTAAAAAACTTGATACAATAAAGCTATTAGAAGACAAAGTAGCCTAAACTCACTGGCAAAGGAGACAACCTCCAGAATGGAATAACAATAACTCAGGCACTAAGATCAACAATTAATAAATGGGACATCATGAAACTGAAAAGCTTCTGTAAGGCAAAGGGCATTGTTAACAGGACAAACAGCAGCCTACAGAATGTAAAAAGATTGTCACTAACCCTCCATCTGACAGAGGGCTATGGTACAACTTAAGATCAGGGATGTAGATACCTCCATAAATTCTTTCATTGTACAGGATGGTTTTAATTATTCTGGGTTTTTTAGTATTCCATATGAAGTTGAGAGGACACTGTCAATAGAACAAAATGACAGCTACAGACTGGGCAAAGATTTTCACCAACAATACATCTGACAGAGGGCTAATATCCAGAATATATATAGAGAGAGAACTCAAGAAATTAAATGTCAACAAACTGAAAAATAAAATAAAATAAAATAAAATAAAATAAAATAAAAATGGGTTACAGAGCTAAACAGAGAATTCTCAACATAGGGCTATCAGTTAACAAAGACAGAGTCTTTTAGGGGACATCTGTGGTTGGCTCCAGTTCTGTTCCCTCCCTCTTGTCTACCACTTCCTGTGCGTATCCTGTTTTCCCTTCTGAATAAGAATTAAGCATCGTTAGCTTCTTTTTTTTAGTTTTTATTATTAGTTACATTTTATTAACTCTGTATCACAGCTATATCCCACTCCCTCATTCCCTCTCAATCCCTCCCTCCCTCCCTCCTCTCCTCCCTGCCCCTTTCCAAGTCCACTGATAGGGGGAGACCTCCTCCCCTTTCATCTGACCCTGTTTTATCAGGCATCTTCAGGATTGGCTGCAAAGTCCTCCTCTGTGGCCTAACAGGACTGCACCTCCCTTGGGGGGTGGGGAGGGGGTCAAAGAGCCTGCCATTGAGTTCCTGTCAGAAATAGTCCCTGTTCCCCTTACTATGGGAAACCAATTGGTTACTGAGCTACCACGGGCTACATCTGAGCAGAGGTTCTAGGTTATATCCATACATGGTCCTTGGTGGAGTAGCAGTCTCAGAAAAGACCCCTGTGCCCAGATATATTTGGTCCTTGTGGAGCTCCTATTCTTTCCACATCATACTAACTCCCCCTTCTTTCATATGATTCCCTGCACTCTGCGGAAGGTTTGGTTATGAGTCTTAGTATCTGCTTTGATACACTGCTAGGTAGAGTCAGGCCCTCTGCGGTAGGCTCCTGTCCTGTTAGTTGTTTTCTCCTAAGCTCAATGCACATCGCATTTGTCTTTCTAAGTGAGGATTGATCATCTTAAGGTCTATAGATTTTAATAAGTTTACCCTATATTGTATGGCAAATATCCACTCACAAATGAGTATATACCATGGATGTCTTTCTGCTTCTGGGATACTTTTGTAGTATCCCAGCATGATGTTGTCTAGTTCCCATTTGCCTGAAAATTTCATGATTTCCTTATTTTTGATAGATGAGTAGTAATCCATTGTGTAAATGTACCAAAATTTGGAATGGATCCAAATTTCTGGATCCATTCTTCGGTTGAGGAATGTCTAGGTTGTTTCCAGATTCTGGCTATTATTAATAAAGCTTATGAACATAATTAAAGAAATGTCCTTGTTGTATGGTAGATCATCTTTCAAATATATGCCCAGGAGTGGTATAGCTGGATCTTGAGGTAGCAATATTCCCAGTTTTCTGAGAAAGCACCAGAATGATTTCCAAAGTGGTTGTACAAGTTTACATGCCCATAAGCAATGGAGGAGGGTTCCCCTTTCTCCACAACCTCTCCAGCATGTGTTGTCATTTGAGTTTTTGATCTTAGCCATTCTGATAGGTATAAGATGTACTTTCAGAGTTGTTTTCATTTGCATTTTCCTGATGACTAATCATGTTTAGCATTTATTTGTTTCTCCAACATTCAATATTCCTCTGTTGAGAATTCTATGTTTTTCTCTGTACCCCATTTTTAATTGGATTATTTGGTTTGTTGCTGCTTAATTTCTTGAGTTCTTTATATATTCTGGATATTAGCCCTCTGTCAGATGTAGGGTTGGTGAAAATCTTTTCCCATCATTTTGTTCTATGAACATGTCCTCTTAACTTCATATGGAAAAACAAAAAACCCAGAGTAACTAAAACCATTCTGTAGCAAAAAAAAAAAAAAAAAAAAAAACCTTCTGGAGGTATCTCCATCTCTGATCTCAAGTTGTACCAAAGAGCAACAGTAATGAAAATGGCATGGTGGCATGGTACTGGCATAGAAACAGACTGGTAGATAAACAGAATTGAATCTAAGTCCCAGATAAACCCAGACACCTACGGTCACATGATTTTAGACAAAACCAAAAAAGGACAGCAACTTCAATATAAAAAGACATCATCTTCAACAAATAATGCTGGTCTAACTGGAAGTCTACATGTAGAAAAATGCAAATAGATCCATTCTTATCATCGTGCACAAAGCAAAGTCCGAGTGCATCAAAGACCTCAACATTAAACCACACACAATAAATATGTTAGAAGGAAAAATGGGGAAGAGCCTGGAATGCATTGGCACAGGAGACTTCCTGGACAGAACACCAAGAGGCTCTAAGATAAACAATATATAAATAGGGCCTCATGAAACCTACCACATCTCTTAAATTTTATTTGTTGGCTACAGAATAAAAATGCCCACATAAGTGTATTATCCCTATCTTTATAAACTCATAGAATGATATTTAGGCTGTAATCTAAAAGCCCCTTGGGAAATACATAACTGCAAGTTTTTAGATTTGCCTACTTCAACAACTGAAAGATATCTAAATTAGAGACTGTTCTATTAGGAATACTATACAACCAATGGGAAGGAGTAAAGAATTCATATCAGAATTAATCGAACTCTCTACCACTTTCTCTCTTTGCTTCTCCCCTTCTCTCCTCCTATGCCTCCTCCTCCTCCCTCCCTGTACCCCTCTCCTCTTCTTTCCCTTTTGACTCTCCTCCCCACCTCTCTCTCTCTCTCTCTCTCTTCTCTCTCATGTGTGTGTGTGTGTGTGTGTGTTTACATTTCATGCCATAGATGTGGAGGTGGAATCTGGTTCCTCCACATTATTCCTAGAGATCAAAACCAAGTCATCAGGGGTTGCTTGCATCCACTTCTAGGCACTGAGCCATCTTGATGGAGGCAGTAAAACTGTTTTTACAGGTTTTCTCACACTATTTGTGTCTGCCATTTAAACTCTAGGGTTTATTTAGCTGTTCATGATCATTGTTGGAAATGTAAATTTTTTTCTTTTGCAAGTAAAGTTCTCATTTTTATTCTTGGATGCCTTGCGTGCTTTGCAGCTATCACAAGCTGCTGGTGTTGGTGCCACACACACTTTGTGTAATGGAATTGGCTGCTGCTCTGAGGATCAGCAATGGGATAACCCTTATAAGCATCCTGCATTCAAATGTCAGATTTGAAGTGAAGCTATCAAGGTCTAAATTGACTTTGATTTTTTGATTATTGCTGTTTTTCTTTCCCTTGGCAAATAAGAAATCATTTTAATTAAAGAAGAAATTGCATTACCATGTATAATGAGATTTTCCTATTAAAAAGTTCATTTAGTTTCAAAAAACCTACTATGGTTTACACTAGAGTACACTGCTGAGCAAGTAAATGACCTAAATAAAACAAGGAAAAATTCTAGTTTTAACAGGCCTCATGAAAATGATTACAAGGGTACATTTATTCTCTAGAGCACATTAGCTGTAACTTTCAGTAGCCATGTAGTAAAGTGAAATTAATTTTAGATAAAGAAATGGAAAAGAAGCACGTTTCCCCCCACACACACACACACAAAATGTTATCTCACTTAAGAATCATTCTGACTAATACCCTGATTATTATTTATGATATGGAAACTCAATGACCCTTGGAGGGAGATGGTAGTTAACAGGCGAAATGAAAAAGTAAGTTTAATTGTCACATGGCATTGCTTTTGCTGGCATATTGATGTAATATACCACATTTACATGATTGGTCCCTCAAGCAAAACCACCTTTCCTACTTAATTAAATAGGATGAATTCATTAGCTTTTTTAACTTTCCTGAGTTTCAATGGTTCTTTATTTAGTTTACATGGGAACAAGCTTTAAAAAAAAAATATTTGCCTTGGTTTCCTCAAGTAGTCCAGCAGCAGTCTAAATAATTTTAACTTGTTGATTCATCAGTTTACACCTGTGTTCCCTGTGTCAGAAGAAGGAGAAAGAAAACAAAGATGATATGGGTGCTGAAATAGTGATAGGGAGACTATGGAAGACAGATCCCTTACACATAATTTGACCAAGTGCTGTGAAGTAGAGCCTCTGGGGATAAGAAGATTATCTAGCAGGAAGACTGAGACTGTTAGTTTTGGAATGTTCTTCTGATGGTTCAGGGGTTTAAAAAAATCACACTTTTATAGGCCTCAGTTTTGGAGTATTAAATATGCAATAAAATGACTTAATAGCCTTCAAAAACTCTTAGATGAGGGGGAGGTATGTCAACTACACTAAGATGGGAAATCAGAGAATTTTATAAATGACAAGCAATGAATCTCATGTAAATATGGAAGGATCAAAGAAAGAGATGTGTGGTGTGGCAGTAAGGAAGAAAGTTCTTCCTAAACTCCTTTTTTTCTACTGGGCGTCTGAGACTTTTCAATGGTTTAACTTTTCTTTTAATTTCTTTTACCATTCCCCATGAGTTATCCTCTAATTATCTTACTCCTGCAGGTCTCATTTTGTATCTGGCTCTGTACTGTAAGCAGATGTACTATTTGGAAGATCTTCTTTGCTGTCACAGTTGAGTAGGATTTACAGGGCAATTTAATGTATGCTGTGTGCTATTCTTATTTTAAGAAACAGGGTCCCTTTTTTTAAGTTTTTGGTTTCCTTGATAATTAATAAAGAGACACAGAAGGGAACTCAAGGATACTTTATCAGAGTCACAGTGACAGTTCCTTGAGCATGAAACTGGGAAGGCTTGGGATTCTGGGAGGGTGTGGGGTTACGCTTTCCATGGTAGAAGTCAAACACACAGGCAAGCTCAGCAGTACTTTAGTCACCTTGCCCATAGTCTACATGAATGGACACATTCAAGAGCTGTCAAGTTACACACTGAAATAGCAGCAAATGACAGAAATTCAACAGAGCAAGCTGGAAAACTGTAATTTTTACTTTAAAAAAAATATGCAAAAGTCACTGTGTTTCAAGAGTTGTCTGGATGCTAAGAATATATCATTCCACAAAAAGAATATGGAATGTCTGCATCAAAGAGCACTGTTGCCGGCCGCAGTAATGAACACCTGCCCAGAAACCCAGTGATGTTCATAAATTATAGATATAACTTTATTTATGTACAAAAGGAATAAAATGTAGCAGCTGTTACATTTAATGAATAATAAATTTCCTAGTGTTGAACTGTATCACATAGTAAAACTATACAATACACTTGTATTATATTTCATACATAATTGAGTATGTCAAAAGGGACATAAAATATATTATGCATTTGTGAAGATTAATTTATATTGTTCTTAATACGACTACTGTAAGTAATCAGAAAAAAAAAGAAGAAAATTATCCAGGCTTTTGTAGTAATATATTTATTTAATAATAATTAACAATAATATATTGTTCAATGTTCTCATTAATGAGCTATAAAGGAAGTTAGAAATAATATCGATGGAACACCTAGATCCCAGGAGGTGTAGTCAATTAATCAATTTAACTTTTATGTTTTTCTTTCTGTTTTTATTTTTTTCTTTTTCTGTTTCTTTTCTTCCATGTGTTTATGTGTGTAAGGCTGGAGCTGAGGCAATCTGCCACCCCAAGCCCACTGCAGCAGGTCCTCCAGGCTGAGGCAATTCCAAACCTGGGCTGTCCCAACCCACCCCAAGCTGAGGTAGCAGGCCACTCCAAGCCATATAGCTTCCTTCAAGCTGTGGTGACCCACTGCCACTACCCCCCCCCCCGCACTGCAACTTCCCAAAAGTATTTTTAGAGACCAATTAAATGCATAGTAACAAGTAGTCCCCTTCCTGCCCAGGGGCTGTGGAGGCAGGAGACAAAATGGCTACAACGCTTCAGCAAAGCCTCAGCGGGAACTATCCATGGTGACTCTTCCTGCCTCACCCTATGGGAACCAGACACCTTTTCTGCCTCAGAATGCCTACTGCTGCCTGGACAGGAGCTGTCTGTGAGAGCAACAGCCTTTCCTGCTTTCCTGCTTCAGTCTACTGCCCTCATAGTGAACTCTTTGTAAATTTTGGACATTGTGTACTTTAGAACCCCCTAAAGGCAGAAAAGCAGCCAGACCTCTGTAACTGTCATCTCCAGACAGTAGAATTCATCCCAGGTTATGCAAATTTGAAGTGAAAAAAAATGGACAAAAAAAAATAAAAAAAAAAAAAAACACCAATCTCAGAGCAGAAAAACCGACCAATCCCTGAGCTTCACACAAAAACTCACCAATCACTGAGCAGGAAAACTGACCAATCCCTGGACAGAAAAACTCACCAATCCCTGAGCTTTCCACAGCTCGGGACTAGAAATGCCACCAATTCACACCCTGGAAATCCATGCCTCACTAAGCTTTGCCCCCTGAGAATTCCTATATAAAGGCTTTGTTTGTACCAGTTCCCTGCTGCCTTCTCCCAGGCGCAGAGGCAGCCACTCCTGGATTTGTCCCTCCTCTTCTGGAGTCTCCACTTCAGTAAGTCTCTGTTAAGATCTACTGCCTGCTGTGACTCACTCCTTGGAGGAAGAAGAAAAAAGAAATGAAGAAGGAGCAAATCTTCATTCATAGGCTCCTCAGCTCCGCGGGGATTGTGGTAACCCTCCCCCGGGAGCTGCAACATCTGTGTTGAGGAGGCCTCCTCTCAGAGCTGTGTGGTTCCTGTGCTCCCATGCCTCAGGATGCCGTTGGAACTCTGTGCCACCCAGAGATGTGAGGTTCTTGGGCTCCCATGTCTCAGGATACCCTGGGGACTCTGCTTCACCTCAGAGCTGGGATACCTTCCCAGTCTTTGTAGCTGTGACTCAGATTTGTGGCCCTCACAGTTGTGAGTGGTCTCGAAACCTTTCTACCTGATCAGGAAGGCAGGCCAACGAAAAAAAATGACAACGTTTGGTGTCATGACTTGGATTTGAGGCCTTAGAGCTGGGAAATCCTTCCATCTGAGTACCGGAATGCAGGCCAACCAACAGAAATAACAACCTTGTGTGTGTATAATGTACATATGTCTGCACACCTATGTATGTGCGGGTACATGTATGTAGAGGTGCCCAGGAAGTGCTGAGGTTGATGTAGGAGGAATTCTTCCTTAATCACTCTACACCTTATTTAAGCAGGGTCTCTCAGCTGAACCTAAAACTCACCTATCCAACTTGTCTAGCCAGCCAGTTTCTGCCAGGAATCCCCCTGTCTCTTCTCTCCTTACACTGACATTAATCCTAAACCACTACCTTCTTATGTGGGTTCTGAGGTTGTAAACTGTCGTCCTCACCCTGTTAGAGAAATGATTTTACCTACTGAGCCATCTCACCAGCCATGGTTTACTGAACTCTTCTGTATCTATTGTGAGTAGATTGGACAATATCAGAACAGGAATATTGTGGAGTAGCCGGGGCAGATAATGCAGGAAGATGGACATGTAGCTACTTACCCATGATTTTGGACATATTTCAATATGTTAATAACAATATGTCTTATCAGTATATACCATCTGAATAGCATCCTTCTATGCTAAATTGAGTCTCTTATGGTGTTGATATTCTTTCTCACATTGTCTTGATCTGATATCGTTGGTAGCAACTTTTTTTTTTTTCGTTTTTGTGTTATTGTATTGAGACAGTGTCTCAACTGGCCCAGGCCAAACATCTTCGGAGCTGAGGATGACTTTCAAACTTCTCATGCTCAGACAAGTACGTCCCAAGTGCTGGAATGCATCATCACACCAAGTTTATGTAGAGATAGAGGTCAAGCTCAGATCTTGTCTATGTTAAGCAAGCACTCTGTTAACTGAGTAACAGCCCTGTCCATGGAGTCTGTATTATTTGTAAGGTTTGTGCCAATTTATTAAACTAAAGATGATTGCCTTTGTTTTCAACATTTCCCCTCAATTATCCAATGTGATCAAGTTAGTATGTTAGATTTTTTGTCACTGTGACAAATGTGGAAAAAAGCAACTTTCAAGAAGAAATGTTAATTTTGTTTTGCAGTATTGAAACTTTCCATCAAGGGCTAGAAAGCTTCATCTCTTCTGAGCAGTGTAGAGACAGAAAGCCATAGCAGGAGCATGTAGTCCAGTAACATGTCTTTTCCCAGGCCACCCAGGAAGAAAGAGAGGAAGCAAATGATATGCTACCAATAACATCTTCAAGAGAAGAAATTTAAGTGACCTCGTTTCCTCACACTAATACCACCTTCCAAAGGTTCCATCCGTGGAAACAGCAACACTGGCTAGGTACTGAGATTTTGCGTTCGGCTTCTGAAGGACTTTATAAGGACATCCTTCAATGATATCAGGCTGAAGGATGACTTGTGGAAAGCATTCTGTGTTTAAATCATGTCAGGGGACTGCTCTTTGTATCATGGAAAAAACGCAAGCCATACTGTGAAGAAAGTGGTTATTTAGTAGGAAAGCATGTACCTCTACTATGGACACTACTTAACCTCATATTGTTAAAAGGTTACTTCATTTATTTTCTTTGTAAAAAAAAATATTACCTAACAAAGTTAATAACAGTCAGAGATTTCAACAATAAAGTCTTTTATTAAGAATTCTCTAAGTTCATTTTCTTAAATTATATCTGCTACTGTGCTTGAGAGAAAAACAATCAAGATTTTCACCTTCACAAAAGTATCATGAAGTTCTGTTTTTCTATAATGCATCAATTACTAGTCTGGGAACAAACTAAAAAAAAAAACATAATTGTATTCTGATATCAGCACTGCTTTCATGCAATAAAGTAAGATTCATCCTTCTCTTTGTCTACAGTGCCTCACATTACTGACAAACTACCAGACAAGAAGACATTAAAACAAACCCCAGAGGGTCATCAAAATTAATTTATAGTTTATAGATTCATGTCTATGTTTTCAGACTGTCACTAATGGGGCAATTACATTATAATGACCTCACACTAAGTGGAAGCCAAAAATATGATTTGGCTTATTATAAATTAAAACAAATTAAATGCCTTTCAATTTAGCAATGGCAAGGTCTTTCTTCAGAGAATTATTTTTATAGTAAAAATGTTGAATCATTTATAGGAAACATATATCAAAAAACAATTTATCAACTGTCAGACTTCAAGAGGCATTAATTTAAGTCAAAAGTCACATAGGGCTGGTTGTGGTGGTGCATGTCTTTAATCCCACCACTCAGGAGACAGAGGCAGGCAGATCAATTCGAGTTTGAGGCCAAAGTGCAAGTCCAGGACAGGCAAGCCTACACATTAGGCAGAGTAACCCTATCTCAGACAACCTAAGTGGGGAAAAAAGCCATGTAGGATTCATATTACAAAGGTAAATTTATCTCAAAGATGAAAACTATGAGACTTAATGTCTGTTACTAATTGGCATTTCATATCTAAAGCCTTCTTTAGATAAATATATAAATATTTTAATATACAAATGTGTCTCTTATTTAAACCATATTTCCATCTTAACCATGCCAATGACAACCATGCCAATGATAATCATACCTAATTATCATCTTTAAAAAGAAGTGATGTTTTGAGATTTTTCAGGAATATATTATCTCTATGCAAATATTTAATGATCACAAGTACAGCCACTATGAAAATGAGGTTGAAGAATTCTCAAAAAGCTAAAAATAAATCTACCATATGAACCATGTATACCACTCCTGGATATATGCCCAGCTGATTCAACGTCTGTTTCACAGATCAATGGTCATGTCTGATGTAGTCACAATAGTTCTTAAATGTAAACCACCTACGTGTTCTTCAACAAACGAAAGGGTGGTGCTTACACGGTACGGAATACTAACTAGTAAGCTGTGAAGAAAACTGAAGTCATATCTTTTCAGGTAAATAAATCGAACTAGGAAAATCATATTGACCTAGAAAGCTAAAAGTTGTATGTTCTCTTTCACTGGAGGATGAAAGCTCTGACTTTCCAGAAGTGAGTGAATAGCATGGAATAGCTGCACAAACCAGGAATATAAAATGGGACCATTGATAAGACAGAGCGGTTGAAAGGAAACAGAGAAATAAGTGTCAGGGTACAAGTGATCTGATCAGGGAAATGAGACATTGAGGACATTTAAAGAGGAAAAGAGAGGTAAGTACAGAAGGTAGGAGAAAGATAAAGGAGAATAGCAGGATATAAGTGATCTGACCCGAAAAATGGGGGAATAGGAACTCCTTAGGGAAAGGGGAAGTAGATAAATATGGGAGAAAGAGCTTAGCAGGTAAAATACAATATGAATGGAAGGGAAAAAAGGACTCATACTATCAACAGTTCACCTAAAATTCATATATATATATATATATAATTCTGTGCATAAATATACATATATAGTTTTAATGAAATTATCCCTCTGGACTAACAATGCTCCCTCCAAGAGCCAAAGATCACATAACAAAAACACCAGTACCAGAAATAAGAATCACTGTATTGAGATCTTGATGAGGGATCTTCAAAAGACTGCAAAAACATACAGCTCTTTTCCATTGCCCTTGTTTTTCCTTAGCAGTGGAAAGTAGATCCATATAGAAGAATGCTGTTTAAAAGAAGGAAAATCCAACCACTCTATTTTACCAATAAAGACTCAGGAGCCAGATGCTGGGCGGTAGGGGTGTGGGGTGTGGGTGGGGAGCCTGCTAGCTCAGAGAGGCAGAGAAAGTAACCAGCTAACCTTCCTTCTCAGCCCTGGTCTGGATGGAAAAAAAAAAAAAAAGGCTCACTAGCTCAACTTATAGACCAGGAACAAAAGGCTACTGAAACCCAAGGCAAAAGGCTTGCTAGATCAAAGCCTAAAAGCCAGGGAGCTGAGGAGCTGAAGCCGGAGCTTTAACTAATAGCCCTTTCTTCTCAGAATCCCCTCAACTCAGAATCCCTCTTACTCTTTAACCCCTTTCAGCTGGTTTCTTGCTCAGCTTCTTGACCTCAGGTTAACTTTATTAAATCCTGTGCACAGAAAGCTCTTGAATTAAATGAATGTGCTAGGGATGGGTGAACCATGCCATAATCACCGGTTTACAATAAACAGAAAGTTCTTGTATTAAAGGTGCACGATGGGGCTCAACCACACCAAAAAAAAACCAGAGTTTTGCAGTTCATAATTTTGGGGTTCACAATGGGATCAAATATCTTGCAACATTGCTCCCCTTTGTCTAAATAAAATACTTTTGTCTAAATAAAGATCTTTGTGTCTTGGAGGGACCATTGTCAATAGACTATAGACTATCAGGTAAAAATTACGTTACAATTTCTATTCCCTATTTAATTAGCAACCTTGAAGAAAGTATTCTACTATCTATCCTGTCTTGGTAAATCCAAAGTTCTAAATCACTTTGTATCAAAATTTGCAATACAAATCAAAAACCATCTTTTTAGACTTAAGACATATTTTTAAGTTGTAAAGAACTCTATAATAACTGTAATGTTATAACTATTTAGTCTTCAATCCCATCAGAGACTTGAAAATAATTAATAACATCTGAATAAACAGGAAGTGCAGAGCAATCAGCTTCTAAAATGATATAAAAGGCAGAGACTGTTGGCTGCCTGGACAGTCACCCAAGATATCTCGGCAACATTGGAGCATCATATTCAGCCTTCTGGATCAGAATGTCTGACAGACTTTTCTGTGAAGCAGGTATTATGAAGGACTTGCCTATCTTGTGCTTGCAAAGCTTGGCAGTCGACTTTCCTTCATCTAGTTTGATTGGCCTTCTGTCTGCAGTAGAAGCAAGGGCATTCCTTGCCCAGTGCCACGTACGAAGTCATCTCCTAAAGAACTTTTTGATGCTCATCATTCTCTCCGAAGTCAAAAAGGAGTGCTGCCAGGAGCTGACATGTCTCTTTGTCAAAAAATTCTCAAATTAATAAAATATCTTTAAATGCCAAATTCTATAGATTTCTGAGGTTTTTGAAGACCATCTATCTCTAGTCTATCTGAATTGCTTGTTTTTAGCTATATACTGACTTAGAAAACAGTATATACTGTTTTTATATACTGTTTTTAAACAGTATATACTGTTTAAAATATACTGACTTAGAAAACAGTATATAGCTAAAAACAAGTAGTTAAAATCTCTGTTTAAAATCTCTGTTTAACTAAACTGGTGCCTAACAAAACCTACAAATTTGATTCGCTAATAGTATGTATTTCTTAATTATCCTAAACAGTTTATAAAAGTAGTTTTCAAAAGGACTAGAACCTCACATTGCATTTTTAAGAATTACATAGGTACAATACCTTAAAAAGAGATGATGAATAGTATGCTGTAACCAAATATAACCTTAATTTTGTACCAGTATAAAAGTGATCTATACCAATGTAACCAATTATAACTTTAATTTTGTATCAATATATAAAGGTCTATAAGAGTAGATTCAATAATCTTCCCTTTTGTCCTATTTTTCTTATATTATTTCTATATCCCCTTTTTGTCTAAATAAAAGGAATAATACAGTAAAACTATTTACCAAAATTAAGCAATTTTCGCTAATCTTTCCACAATGTCCAGCTTGGTTGTATTTGGCAGTTTTAGGATTATGTATTTTTGAGTTCAAGGTTCTGTAAAATGTTCATGTTAGTCTCATATGAACTCAGTATTTTGAATGTCCTAGACTGTCTGTAGTCCAAAGCTGATCTTTGGCTGGTCATTGTCAGCTTAGTGGCAATCTTGACTAGGCAAAACATAGCAGTCAACTCAAAGGTATGCACTGTCTGTTCAAAACTAGGCATCAGAAGAAACAAGGAGCAGTTTGTTGTTGTTGTTGTTTGTTTGTTTTATGTTTTAGTAGTAGTTGTTACACAATCTAGGTGGTGTATTCATCTGTGGGGGCCCAGCATCTTCTTGGAAACCTGAAAGGTTACTGTTAGGAGTGCAGGAAAGCTAAACGTTTTAAACGGAATATTCAGCATATCTCAGAAAGGATTGAAGAGCATACACTACCGAGTATATATGAGGTATAAAAATTTTGTTTCCAGGTACTTGCTTCAGACTCAAACCTGGAAACACATACAGGAAGCAAGGTGAAGCTTATTTCTAAAAGGAGTTAATAACTACTATCACTACTGAAAGTTTATATATAGATAATCATTTTAGAAACATTTTATTTTAAAAGTAATATTTACCCAAGCTCTCCAGAAGGCAGATGAATGAGGATCTCTGTGAGTTTGAGGCCATGATGGTCTATAGATCAAGTTCAACCTAGCCATGGCTACACACAGAGAAATTGTGTCTCGAAACAAAACAAAACAAAAATCTCATTAATCATCAAAAAGTGAATTTCATACAAATAATTTTACAGCTTTTGAGATAACATACCTTAAAAAATTAGAAAATCAAATGAAAACCAAAGGATTATGAGATCAATGGCAATACAACAATTCCGATTTTTTATTTTCCTCTGTCCCACACCAGGTGGGGCTTCTATGAGACAGAGATTTTGAATTTTCCCTAAAAAAGCACTCATGGATTTAGAGAAGGAGAGAGCCACACTCCAATCCCAAAGCCAGCTTTAATTTTTAATTGAATTGGGACCACATAAAGACCATTTGCCACTCACATCGATAGAGGAGAGAAGAGACAAGAGAGGTGGACACTACCACTTGGCCAAATTACGCTTTTACTTGTCACATTTTCTCTTGATAATCTGTCCTTTTTCTTCAGATGTTTCATTTGTCCAGTGGTCTCCAGATTCCTTAGATTTTTTTTTTATTCTCCTGGAAAGATAAAAACAAAATACTACCCTAACCCTAACTCTGAAGGATTTCTTTTTTTGGTGGGTTATATCTTCCCTAGGGCAAAATGTTTTTTGGCAATAGAAAAAGTCTGTCTCGACTGAAATTTTTTTTAAAGTTCTGTATATCATTTTAAATTAAATATACCTTTAGATAGATAGATAGATAGATAGATAGATAGATAGATAGATAGATAGATAGATAGATATGAAAGACATTCACATTAAATTTTAGACTACCTTTTGTAAGCGGCTCTTAAAATAAAACCATTGTAATTTCTTTGTGCCTGCCTTTGTCTCTCAAATGTTGGGAGCAAAGACATGGCTTCCCAAGTGCTGGGATTAAAGGTGTGAACCACCAAACCCTGTTCCTTATAACCCTAGAATTTAGAAAGCAACTTGTAGGACTCTGCTTGTCTGTGCTAGGATTAAAGGCATGGGCTACCACTACCCTGCCCATTTTTTTTATCTTAGTTCCAAATTCTTACCCAAAACCTTTAAATCACCTAACTGTGTTTTTAATACCAAACAACAAAAATATCATTTTATTTAAGAAAAAACTCAAGTCTCCATACATTAGTTTGAACTGAGTTACTAAACTATTAAAAGAGAAAAGGCTCTCTTCATTGCCTCTCTTCATTCAGGAGATCTGTCTTGTTCAAGTCTACCAATTTAGATGGTATCCATAGCCTTTCCTCTTCTGTGGAAACAAAGGTAAAATCTCTTCCCCGATTTAACACATACCCTGGTTTCCATTCTGAAGTCAACATAACTTTAAAATATACAGGTTTATTTAATTCAGCAGAGTTTTTTTTTTCTTTCTATTATCTGATATCTCTCTGTAGCCATTGTTTCTCTTTCATTGTCATCTTTAAAAATTCAGGTTAATAAAGCGCTGTGTAATCTCTACCCGGGGGTCTTCGTTACCCCTTTTTGTTTATGAAGCATACCCTTTGAAGTGTGATTAGATCTTTCTGTAACTGCTTGCTTTGTAGTAGTGTGTGGTAAACCTGTAATATGCTTTATGTTGTAATGCGCGCACACACATAAACACACACACACAGAACCCGTTTTGTTTTACAGAGACACATGCTGGAGCACTATCAGTCTTCATCTGAACAGGTAGCCCCAAAACATGTGTAACTTGTAATAAGTTAGTAATTACAAAGTCAACCTTTTCAGAACTCAAAGCAGTTGCCCATTAAAACCCTGATTATGTATCTATGGTATGATGGACCTGCTTTAATTTTCCAAACTCTGCAAAATGAAACACATCCATGTGCCAAATTTCATTTCTTTGGGGACCTTTTGGGTCACTTCCTGCAGGTAATAGAGTTTAGTTCTACAAAGAACAACCAGGACATTGCCTTGTAATTTCCTTAGCTTGTTGCCAAGTTATAGAAAAATCTTCAAACCTTTGTTGTTAACATGGTGTTTCTTATGAAATTTCTATTAACAGCTGATCAATTTCATCATTACTTTTTGCTAGGGGGCCTGGTGATCTGATATGTGTTATATGCAATGGATGATTTCTATCTCCAATTACTTGCTGTAACTGAAAAAATAAAGAAGTTAATTCTGGATCATCCAGAATAAGCTCAACAGTTTCAATATGTAAAACAACTTTCTGCATATTGTAAGTCAGTAGCTACATTAAGAGATTCAGGAAAATCACACAATACAGTAAGAATGCCATAAAACTCTGAGTTTTGAACTGAGTCATAAGGGTTCTGAGCCACTTCACTTATTTTTCTTGACTTATAGCCTACCTTTCCTGATTTGTATGCATCAGTATAAAATGTGGATGCCCTTTTATTATACAAGGGAGACGCCCAATTGGTTATTTTTATAAATTGAAGTCTCTTGCTTTGGGAATATTTGTTGTTAATCTCTCCCCGCCAAAATTACTGCATGCCCTTTGCCAATGTTCATTTTCTGCCCACAATGGGGCAATTTTAGCATTAGTACAGGGTGCCATAATTTCTGCTGAGTCTGTTCCTCTAATTGATGAAGTTTCAGTTTCCTTATTTATTGGAGTTTTTAGGGAATGTTTCTTGTTATGTCACATTAGGCTAGCCTCAAAGATCCCAAGTACTAGAATGATAAGCTTGTGCCACAATGACTCTTTAGCTGATCCATAGTCACCTATAAATATATCTGTTATAAATCATAGAAATATATACACAGATGCGGGGATCACTTTATTATGAATCTTTTTCTTTATAAAATATAAACTGTTGTACGTCTATCAGATGGTCAACCATAAAATCTTCACCTACCATTTGTTTTGTAGCATGTCCAGGTTGTGTGTCTTTTTATTCATAAAATTGATTTTACTTAAAAATTAAGTAAAATCACACACAACATAGGATATTATTTTCTTGGAAATGTATAAATAGTACACACAAATATTCAGTCTCACACACAGACACCCTTCTTTCCAATTGTAATATTCTTTCTGATTCAGTCCTCCCCGATGACCATTCAATCCACAGGGTAGCCCTGGCCCTGACCTACCTACTGTGACATTTTTATGTTTGTTAAGGTGAATTTTCTCATTAAAACATGATTGTGTTTTACTTTTCAAAAATGGCTTTTAATTTTTTTGCTGTTTATTTTTTATTTATTTTTATTTATTATTCTTTATTCACTTTGTATCCCAGCTGTAGCCCCCACCCCTCATCTCCTCTCAGTCTCACCCACCCTCCCTTTTCTGCCCCTATGCCCTTTCCCTAGTCCATTGATAGGGGAGGACCTTCTTCCTTCCATCTGACCCTAGCCTATCAGGTCTCATCAGGACTGGCTGCATCATCTCCCTCTGTAGTCTGGCAAGGCTGCACCCCCCCCCCCCAGGAGAAGGTGATCAAAATTTGCTCTATTTTTTAATAATATTTTCTTATCTCCACTACTGAGGGATTTCTCAAATAGAAGTTATTAATTACACAAAAATCGCTCTTATCATTTATCTAAACAGAGAACTTTTCCTGGCTACATTGAGATTGTTTCGCTACTATCCACTTTATTTCTGATATTATGTTGAGATTTCAGAACTTTGTAACCAAACAACTTTTTCTTAGTTTTATTTGTCAACAGCTTTTGTTTGTTAGGTTCTTATTTTGCAGAAAAGACTCAGTCTTTCTTTGAAAATGTGTTTAAACTACATTGTATGACCTATAGAGCAATTAGTGTTAAGTTTAACCAAATACACAATCCAAACTTTCTACTCACTATAGCCATATTTTACACTGAAAACTTGTCAAATAATCCCAGGGATATCTACATACCTCAGTTGCTAAGAAACAGGTAAAAAATTTTCCACCAAAAGTGTTTTCGGCTAAGTCTCTCAGATATCAAATATTCACACAGCCATTGACGTCTTTGTAAAATATACTTCTATTGTAGCACAAAATGTTAATACAAATCCATAGTAACTACCCCATACACCTACAAGGAGATAAATGTGAAGTAAAACTGTTTATCTATCACCAAAAAATGACCCTTTCTACAACTTTTTTTTTGCAAGAAAATGAGAATTTAATCACATTAAATATAAGACTTTCCATTTGAATTTAAATGTCTAAGATACATTACTGCTCAATATGCTGTATAAAATATATATTGCCATGTTTTCTTAGAATGTGACACAAATATTTCAATAGAAGGGAAGGCATTTTCAGGTTCAAATGTTATTATTTCAAAGTACCCTGGATCTTATACAGGTGAAATTTTAGAATATGCTTGAGCTTAGGCATAGTAAGGGACTTGCTAAACAGAACCACAGAAGTCCAGGCATTGAGGCTAACGATTGACAAATGGAATGTAATGAAATTTAAAACATTCTGCACAGCAAAGGACACTATCATTTGAGTGAAAGACAGCCTACAGAATGGGGAAAACATGGTCTATGCATTTGACATAAACAGCATCTATAATACACAAAGACAAGAAAAACTTTTTTTAACTTTTATTAATTACACTTTAATCATTTTGTATCCCCCCATAAGCCCCTCCCTCCTCCCTTCCCGGTCCCACCCTCCCCCCATTTCTGCATGCATGCCCCTCCCCAAGTCCACTGATAGGGGAGGTCCCCCTCTCCTTTCTGATCTTAGTCTATCAGTTCTCATCAGAAGTGGCTGCATTGTCAGGGTTCTAGGTTATCTCCACGGATAGTCCTTGGTTGGAGTATGAGTCTTTGGGAAGTTCCCTGTGTTCAAATTTTCTTGTTCTGTTGCTCTCCTTGTGGAGTTCCTGTCCTCTCCAGCTCTTACTATTTCCCACTTCTTACATAAAATTCCAGAAGAAGAAAACAGGAAACAACCTCGGAACCTGCCACAGAGGGCCTCTGAAAGCCTCTGCCGTGCAGACTGTCAAAGCAGATGCTGAGCCTGATGGCCAACTGACGGGCAGAGTGAATGGAAGAAAAACTTTTAACATTGGGGTGAGAGATAAATTTCAGTTTTAAAAATGGGCGTATACTTAAAGACAGTTCTCAAAAGATGAAATACAAATACTAAGAGTATTAGCCATCAGGAAAAGACAAATTAATACTGCAGTGAGATTTTACCTTACTCCATCCAGAGTGGCCAAGGGAAAAATAGACAACACTTGCCAGCATGTATACAGATAAAGAGAAACTACTGGTAGGAGTGAGTACTGGTGCTTCTACAATAGAAATCAGTATGGAGGCTGCCACTATGGAAATCAGTATGACCCAGATCTGCGAATATGTTTTCTCACTTAAAATGATCCAGTTAAGAAAATCCCTAAGCAGCCTTACCAGGCCACAGAAGAAGACAACGCAGCCACTCCTGATGAAACCCAACAGACTAGCATCAAAAAGGAAGGAGAGGAGGACCTCCCCCATCAGTGGACTTGGGGAGGGACATGGGTAGAGAAGGGAGAGGGAGGATGGGATTGAGAGGGGAGGGAGGAGCTACGGGGGGATACAAAATCAATAAACTGTAATTAATAAAAATAAAAAATAATAATAAAAAGAAAATTTCTCACAAGTGTGCGAAGATGCTTGGATGTTAGTTGATTCCAGATGAAATTGAACTGACAATCAAAATCATCCATCACAAAGTCCACATTACCAAATTATCTTTATGTCATGCTAATTTCCAAATGAAAATAACAAATGGGTCATAGTTCTGCCTGTAGTGAAATTACTATTTATTTTATAACCTCAAACCCATTTATTTTAAAATAGGTAACAATGTCCCTTCAGGAATAGGATGCTTACTTCTTAGTGTCTCAACTGATATTAATGAAAGTAAAAGCAAGGAAATAAAACAGAAATATCACTTAATGGACCCATATATACACACACACATACGTATATATGCATATATTTATACACATATACATGTATATATATGTGTATATATACATATAAATATCTGTATATATACACATGTATGTGTGTGTGTGTGTACAAACATTTTCTTAACCAAATGTGGATAAAAAGCACTCTCGTCAATTAGAATTCACATTTCTGTAACTTGTCATTGGCCTTAGCTGGTGTTTATAGCCAGCTTCCATTATGTGGTAGTTTAGGTGATAATGGTCCCCATAGTCTCATACATTTGAACACTGGCCTTCATTTGGTGGAACTGTTTGGAAACAATTATGAATTATGATAATCTGTTTTGTGCGTGAAATTTAAAGAAAGAAAAGGTACATTCTGAGTGGAAGAGAATGAATAACTGAAGGGGTGAACTTTAAGAGGCCAGGAGCTCCACAAGGACCAAATATATCTGGGCACAGGGATGTTTTGTGAGACTGTATCTCCAATCAAGGACCATGTATGGATATAACCTAGAACACCTGCTCGGATGTAGCCCGTGGTAGCTCAGTATCCAAGTGGGTACCCTAGTAAGGGGAACAGGGATTATTTCTGACATAAACTCACTGGCTGGCTCTTTGATCCCACACACACACCCAAGGGAGGAGCAGCCCTGCTAGGCCACAGAGGACGACTTTGCAGCCAGGCTTGAAGATACCTGATAAGCTAGGGTCAGATGAAAGGGGAGGAGGTCCTCCCCTATCAGTGGACTTGGAAAGGGGTAGGGAGAAGATAAGGGAGGGAGGGTGGGAATGGAAGGGAATGAGGGAGCAGGATACAGCTGGGATACAAAGTTAATAAACTGTAACTACTATTAAAAAAATAAAACTAAAAAGATTTATGTAAATGTCAGATTAAACAGGTTGTAGCTTTCTTTATATTGTGTGATGAAATGATAAGTTTAGCAGGTATCAGCTGGTTCAGATTTTAAGACAATGACCTGACTTGCTGTGCAGACTGGACTGAAATAAGGCAATGACGTCCATTCTGGATATCTTACTAGTGGAGGCAGAAAGTACGAGTAAAAGAGCGCCCTAGAAAATAAAATAATAATAGATTAGGAAAGTGGCCCAGAATTGAAGATACTGATCATATTCAGGATGAATTTAAGAACTGTGTCACCAAACTTACCAGTTTACTGAGGAAAACATGATGCATTGAGAATTGGGAAAAGAACAGAGGAGTTCAACATTAACCACAGTGTTTTTCTTTGTAGACACACGGTGTGCTACTACTACAGGAATCATAAGGACATAAAAATAGTATAGTAACTACAACAAACTTGTAAGTTGCTTTTTAGGACATTTTGTCGGTGATTTTGAGCCTGGTCAGTAAGAGACTAATATTAAAAAAATAAAAATAAAAAGATTTATGTAAATGTCAGATTAAACAGGTTGTAGCTTTCTTTATATTGTGTAATGAAATGATAAGCTTAGCAGGTATCAGCTGGTTCAGATTTTAAGACAATGACCTGACTTGCTGTGCAGACTGGATTGAAATAAGGCAATGATGTGTGTGTGCAAAACAAGGTAGGTCAATAATCAACTTATTTACATGGATTAAAATTAGGAGTACCATTATTTAAGCAAAATTATTTGTAATAGCCTATTTGGAGAAGCCAAATTTATTTATTGTTTTTAAATAATATTTTGTTAATGTTTTTAGAATATCATACAATGATTATATTTGATTATATTCACCCCTTCTCGCCTACCAAATCCACCATCTCCATGTTCCATTCCTCTCTACTTTACTTTGAATTTTTTTTTCTTTGCCACTGAGTCCAGTTTGGGTTGCCTAACTACTCTTGGAAATGAGCCCTGCCCTTGGGTGTGATTAACCTCTCACGCGCAACCTTCCAGAAGTTGTGAAATTCTCCTTAGCTGGTGGTGTGATTCTATACATATTTCCCATCCTCCCTGGTTAGATTTTCTTTGACTAGAGATCACACAGATCTTGTGTATATATTTCCAGTTAATGACTTTATATGTTAAAATTCTATTTTGTCTATAGAAAATATCCTTTCCTTGATGATATCCACCATTTTTGGCTTTCCTCTGCAAATATCCTTAGGCTGTGGTGGCACATGATTGATGTGTATATTCAGTGAAATCTGACAACTGCACAATCTCTTATTCTCTGCTTGTTGAACCCATTGGACACCTCTGTGGTGAGAACTTCTCTGATGAGGTTCGAGAAGTAGAGGGACTGATGGTGTAGTGGTTTGAATAGGTATGGCCCCCATTCACACATGTGTTTGAATGCTTGGCTCATAGGAAATGGCACTATTAGGAGGTGTGGCCTTGTTGTCCAAGAGAGGCCATTGGAGAATGTTTAGCCCCAGCGGAAGTTGAAGGGCCAGAAATGAAGGGGTCAGGCAGAGAAGTTGAGGATTTGCACCAGAACGAGAGCCTATGAGAGGCTGGTGGTGAAAGTACAGCCCAGTTGCAGCAGAATAACCCCAGCATTTTGAAGATGCTGTGACCACCAAGGACAGCAGTAGCAGTGGAGTGGAGGCAGCTAGAGCTTAGAAGACAAGCTCTGTGCTATGGAGGGCAGAGCTGGAGATGTGAGCCAAGCCCTCGGGATGAGTCCAGAAGATATGAGTAGATCCCAGACATTGGATGCTTAGAGTTTGATTTTGAATTGCTTTCATTGAGACTGTGCCCTGATATTTTCCTTCTTTTAGTAACAAAATATTTTACTGGAGCCCACAGTTAAGAGGCTTTGAATTTGTAAAAGACTTTGAACTTTAAAAGAAATTGGATATATTAAAAGGATTGAACTTTTGATGTGTTTGAAATTGTAAAAATTGTGGAACTTTTAAAGTTATTTAGATCTTGGGGATGAGTAAGAAAGTATCTGTTTGGATTATTATTATTATTATTATTATTATTATTATTATTATTATTATTATTTATACTTTATTCACTTTGTATCCCAGCTGTAGCCCTCTCCCTCATCCCATCCCAATCCTTCCCTCCCAATCTCATTTCCTCCCATGCCCCTTCCAGAGTCAACTGATAGGGGAGGTCCTCCTCTCCTTCCATCTAACCCTAGCCTAAAAGGTCTCATCTGGAATGGCAGCATTGTCTTCCTCTGTAGCCTGGTAAGGCTGATCCCCACTCAAGGGGAGGTAATCAAAGAGGCAGCCACTGAGTTCATGTCAAAGACAGTCCATGTTTCCCTTTTTACTTGGAAGACTGAGCTGCCATGGGCTACATCTGTGCATGGGATCTAAGTTATATCCATGAATGGACCTTAGTTAGAGTATCAGTCTCATAAAACACCCCTGTGCCCAGATTTCTTGGTTCTGTTGCTCTCCTTGTTGAGCTCCAGTCCCCTCCATGTCTTTCTATCTCCCACTTCTTTCAAGCAGTCTGCTTGAAGTTTGGCTATGAGCCTTAGCATCTGCTTTGATACCCTGCTGGGTAGAGTCTTTCAGAGGCCCTCTGTGGTAAACTCCTGTCCTGTTCCCTGTTTTCTCCCTCTTCTGATGTCCATCCTATTTTCCTTTCTCAGTGAGGATTGATCATCTTACCCAGTGTCCTCTTACTTGCTTAGCACACACTAGAGAGGATGTGGAGGAAGGGGAACCCTCTTCCATTGCTGGTGGGAATATAAACTTATACAACCAATTTGGAAATCAGTCTGGTACATTCTCAGAAAAATAGGAATAGTGCTTCCTCGTGATCTAGCTATAACATTCCTGGGCATATATCCAAAATATGCTCAAGTGCACAACAAGGACATTTGCTCAACCATGTTCATAGCAGCTTAATTCTTAATAGCCAGAACCTGGAAACAACCCAGATGTCCTTCAGTGGAGGAATGAATGCAGAACATTTACACAAGGGAATACTACTCAGCAATTAAAAACAAGGAAATAATGAAATATGCAGGCAAATGGTGGAAACTAGCAAAGATCTTCCTGAGTGAAGTATCCCAGAAGCAGAAAAACACACACGGTTCATACTCACTTATAAGTGGATATTAGTCATATAATATAGGATAAACACCTAAAGGGTTTGGTCTTAACAATGATCAGTGATGTGTTTGTGTGTTTACATACTGTCTGTTCACTGCTACTATGAGAACTGGCTATCCCTCTGAAACTGTGAGCAGGCCCCAATTAAGAGGTTTCTTTCAGAAGAGTTACCATGGTCATGATGACTCTTCATAGCAATAAAACATTAAGACAGAAGTTTCATACTGGTCCCGGGAAATCCAGGCAGCATAGCTGAAGGTTCTGGTTGAATACTAGCGTCATTTTTCTATATTATATAATTCAAGTGTGTGATGTCTTTAGCAATAGTATCTGACTGTTAGTTTCTAGAGTGTATACAAGAATATTGCTTATAGGCTGTAAGGCCTGGAGGTCCACAGCATGTCATTAGCAAACAACTCAAAAATAGGGAACTGAGGAAGCGCTATTCCTAGTTGTCTGAGAAAGCGCCAGATAGATTTCCAGAGTGGTTGTACCAGTTTACATTCCCACCAGCAGTGGAGGAGGGTTCCCCTTTCTCCACAACCTCTTCAGCATGTGTTGTCACTTGAGTTTTTCATGTTGGCCATTCTGATGGGTGTAAGGTGAAATCTCAGGGTTGTGTTCATTTCCCTGATGGCTAATGAGGTTGAGCATTTCTTTAAGTGTTTCTCTGCTATTTGATATTCCTCTACAGAGAGTTCTGTGTTTAGCTCTGTTCCCCATTTTTTAATTGGATTACTTGGTTTGTTGCTTTTCAGCTTCTTTAGTTCTTTATATATTCTGGATATTAGCCCTCTGTCAGATAAAGGGTTAGTGAAGATTCTTTCCCAATCTGTAGGCAGTCATCTTGTTTCGATGATGGTGTCCTTTGCTTTACAGAAGCTTTTCAGTTTCACGAGGTCCCATTTATTGATTGTTGCTCTTAGAGCCTGTGCTGCTGGTGTTCTGTTCAGGAGGTTGTCTCCTGTACCATTGAGTTCTAGGGTTTTCCCCACTTTTTCTTCTAAACGATTTAATGTGTCTGGTTTTATGTTGAGGTCTTTGATCCACTCGGACTTTAGTTTGTGGAGGGTGATAAGTATGGATCTATTTGCATTTTTCTAGATCCAGCCATACCACTCCTAGGCATATATCCAAAAGAGGCTCAAGTACACAATAAGGACTTTTGCTCAATCATGTTTGTAGCAGCTTTATTTGTAATAGCTAGAAGCTGGGAACAGCCCAGATGCCCCTCAACTGAAGAATGGATGCAGAAATTGTGGTACATCTATACAATGGAGTACTACTCAGCAATGAAAAATAAGGAAATCATGAAAATTTTAGGTAAATGGTGAGACCTAGAAAGGATCATCCTGAGTGAGCTGTCCCAGAAGCAGAAAGACACACACGGTATATACTCACTCATATAGACATACAACATAGGATAAACCTAGTAAAATCTGTACATCTAAAGGAACTAATCAAGAGAGAGGACCCTGACTAAAATGCTCAATCCCCATCCTGAAAGGCAAAGAGAAAGTGAGAGACCAAAAAGATTAAAAATTAGCAGCTATTAAAGCCTGAACTAGGTGGGTGGAGAAGTCCAGTAATGCCCTGAGGGGAAGGACTGCCTTACTGCATTCTTTCTCCACCCACTAGAAATAACAGTTGCTAGGAAACTGGCCCATCCCCCTAGGGAGGGACACCAGGTCATTATGGTCTGGGGACCTTCCTATAGCCAATCAATTCAAAATGTAGCATCTTGACCAATAGATGCTTGCCAGGCAGGAATCGCCCCTACCTTGGGCATGCTGGGATGGACCAGAATATTTAAATCACCCAACTAACCTGGGCACGGGTGCTCAGCTCCCACCGCTTTGGCGGTGGGGCTGTGTAGGCCCAAGCTGCAGCTTGTAATTTACAATAAAAAGACCCTCATGTGTTTTGCAACAGAGTCGATTCCTGTAGATCTTTTGGGGCTCACGAACTGGGTATAACAAAAGGACATCAGAAGAAGAAAACAGGAAACAACCTAGGAACCTGCCACAGAGGGCCTCTGAAAGGCTCTACCTTGCAGACTATCAAAGCAGATGCTGAGACTTATGGTCAACTGTTGGGCAGTGTGCATGGAATCTTATGTAAGAAGCGGGAAATAGAAAAAGGAGAGGGGGGCCAAGATGGTGGCTCCGGGAGAGTACTGTGTCTGAGAAGCAAAACAACACTCTCCGTGCAGCGACCAGGAGACTGAACTCTGGGCCCTAAAACTACAGCGATCGTGTTTCCCAGGTGAGGGGAGGCTCCCATGGCGTGGGAATCGGTTGGGTCCACTCTCGGGCTGGCCAACCAGAACCCAGAAGAGATCCTAGGTAAAGTGGGCATTTGGGTCTCTGGGCTGGAGCCACACGCCTGTGAGTAGGGAGCACTTTCCCAGGCTGATCGGTGGGCACAAGGGTGCCAGAGACTGAGAGTCCCAGTTGCAAGAAAACCCCACGGGGAAGGAAAGTTGTGAGTCTGATCACAGGTCACCCAGTCTTTCCCTGGAAGGTCTCACAGACCGCGGGTACCCGCCGCCATCACAACTGAGCTCCCACAGAGCGGAGAGCCACTGTGCGCCCGACTCACCAGTACAGACGAGCTGCGTGACCCAGTGCAACAGAGACTGAGAATCCCTGTCCGGAGAGGGCCCCACAGGGAAGGAAGGAAACCATGCTGTCTTGGGTCACCTAGGCTTTGCCTGGGGAAAGTATGTCAAACCTCAGACCGCAGACTGGCAAGTATGTGCCGCCATCACAGATCCAGGCCCAAGCGGGGAAGACAGAGTTATTGGGAACCCAGCTCCCTCAAACTAGCAAGCTGCAAGAGAAAAAGGCCAAGTAACATATAACGGCAAACCCATTAGAATCACACCTGACTTTTCAACAGAGACTATGAAAGCCAGAAGGGCCTTGGACAGATATCATGCAGACCCTAAGAGAACACAGATGTCAGCCCAGGCTACTATACCCAGCAAAACTCTCAGTCCTCATAGACGGAGAAAACAAGATATTCAATGAAAAAACAAATTTCAACAATACCTACAAACAAATCCAGCATTACAGAAGACACTGGAAGGGAAAATACAACCTAAGAAAACTAGCTACTTCCAAGAAAACACAGGAAATAATTAATCTCACTACAGTAAAACAAAAAGCAACCAAGCACACAACCATATGATAACAGCCAACATCAAATTCAACGGATCTAAGAGCCACTGGTCATTAATCTCTCTCAACATCAATGGACTTAATTCTCCAATAAAAAGACACAGACTAACAGAATGGATGTGTAAACAAAACCCAACAATCTGTTGCATACAAGAAACACACCTAAGTCACAAAGATAGACATTACCTGAGGGTAAAGGGATGGAAGACGACTTTCCAAGCAAATGGACCCAAGAAGCAAGCAGGAGTAGCCATTCTAATATCTGATAAAATAGAATTTCAACCAAAATTAATCAAAAGAGATGGGGAAGGACACTTCATACTCATCAAGGGAAAATTCCACCAAGAAGACATCACAATTCTGAACATCTATGCCCCAAATACAAGGGCACCCACATTTGTGAAAGAAACATTGATAAAACTTAAACCACACATAGATCCCCACACACTAATAGTGGGAGACTTCAACACCCCACTCTCAACAAAGGACAGGTCAACAAAACAAAAATTAAACAAAGAAACAATATCTCTAACAGAGGTCATGAATCAAACGGACCTAACAGACATTTACAGAACCTTACACCCAAACACAAAAGAATTTACCTTCTTCTCAGCACCTCATGGAACCTTCTCCAAAATAGACCATATAGTTGGTCACAAAGTGAACCTCAACAGATACAAGAAGATTGAAATAATCCCTTGTATCCTGTCTGATCACCATGGAACAAAGCTGGACCTCAACAACAACAGAAATAACAAAAAGCCTACACACACATGGAAACTGGACAATTTGCTACTAAAGGACAGCTGGGTCAGGGAAGAAACAAAGAAAGAAATTAAAGTCTTCCTAGAACTCAATGAAAATGAAGACACAACATACCTAAACCTGTGGGACACAATAAAAGCAGTGCTAAAAGGAAAGTTCATAGCACTAAGTGCCTTCAAGAAGAAATTCGAGACAGCTCATTCAAGCAACTTAATGGCTCAGTTAAGAACCCTAGAAAAAGAAGAAGCAGACACACCAAAAAGGAGTAGACGGCTAGAAAAGCAAATCAAAACAACCCTGAGATTTCACCTTACATCCATCAGAATGGCCAAGATGAAAAACTCAAGTGACAACACATGCTGGAGAGGTTGTGGAGAAAGGGGAACCCTTCTCCACTGCTGGTGGGAATGTAAACTGGTACAACCACTCTGGAAATCAATCTGGCGCTTTCTCAGACAACTAGGAATAGCGCTTCCTCAAGATCCAGCCATACCACTCCTAGGCATATATCCAAAAGAGGCTCAAGTACACAATAAGGACTTTTGCTCAACCATGTTTGTATCAGCTTTATTTGTAATAGCCAGAAGCTGGAAACAGCCCAGATGCCCCTCAACTGAAGAATGGATGCAGAAATTGTGGTACATCTATACAATGGTGTATTACTCAGCAATGAAAAATAAGGAAATCATGAAATGTGCAAGTAAATGGTGGGACCTGGAAAGGATCATCCTGAGTGAGCTGTCCCAGAAGCAAAAAGACACACACGGTATATACTCACTCATATAGACATACAACATAGGATAAACCTACTAAAATTTGTACATCTAAAAAACTAAGCAAGAGAGAGGACCCTAACTAAAATGCTCAATCCCCATCCTGAAAGGCAAAGAGTATGGATATCAGAAGAAGAAGAAAACAGGAAACAACCTAGGAACATGTCACAGAGGGCCTCTGAAATCCAGAAGAAGAAAACAGGAAACAACCTAGGAACCTGCCACAGAAGGCCTCTGAAAGCCTCTGCCCTGCAGGCTATCAAAGCAGATGCTGAGCCTGATGGCCAGCTGTCGGCAGAGTGAATGGAATTTTATGTAAGAAGTGGGAAATAGTAAGAGCTGGAGAGGACAGGAACTCCACAAGGAGAGCAACAGAACAAGAAAATTTGAACACAGGGAACTTCCCAGAGACTCATACTCCAACCAAGTACTATTCATGGAGATAACCTAGAACCCCTGCACAGATGTAGCCCCTGGCAGGTCAGTGTCCAAGTGGGTTACCTAGTAATGGGAAGAGGGACTGCCTATGACATAATCTGTTTGGCCTGCTCTTTGATCACCTCCCCCTGAGGGGGGAACAGCCTTACCAGGTTACAGAAGATGACAGTGCAGCCACTTGTGATGAGAACTGATAAGACTAAGATCAGAAAGAAGGAGAGGAGGAGCTCCTCTATCAGTGGACTTGGGGAGGGGCATGCATGCAGAAATGGGAAGAAGGGTGGGATCGGGAGGGGAGGAGGGAGGAGCTTATGGGGGGATACAAAATGAATAAAGTATAATTAATAAAAGTTAATTAAAAAATTTAAAAAAATAAGTGGAAAATAGTAAGGCCTGGAGAGGACAGGAATTCCACAAGGAGAGCAACAGAACCAGAAAATTTTGAACACAGGGGTCTTCCCAGAGCCTCATACTCCAACCAAGTACCAGGCATGGAGATAACCTAGAACCCCTGCACAGATGTAGCCCATGGAAGTTTAGTGTCAAGTGGGTTACATAGTAATGGGAAGAGGGACTGCCTCTGACATAATCTGATTGGCCTGCTCTTTGATCACCTCCCCCTGAGGGGGGTGCAGCCTTACCAGGCCACAGAAGATGACAATGCAGCCACTCCTGATGAGATCTGATAGACTAAGATCAGAAGGAAGGAGAGGAGGACCTCCCCTATCAGTGGACTTGGGGAGTGGCATGTGTGAAGAAGGGGGAGGGAGGGTGGGATTGGGAGGGGAAAAGGGAGGGGCTTATGGGGGGAAACAAAGTGAATAAAGTGTAATTTAAAAAATAGGGAACTGAATCCCTTGTACTGGTTTTTAAAAATTGTTTGCAAGAGGTAGCTAGTTGGGATATCATCACAATTCATTGTAGAACAGCTCTATTAAAACCAGGCCACAGAAGAAGACAATGCAGCCAGTCCTGATGAAACCTGATAGGCTAGGGTCAGATGGAAGGGGAGGAGGACCTCCTCTATCAGTGGACTAGGGAAAGAGAATAGGGGGAGAAAAAGGAGGGTGGGTGGGAGGGGACAAGGGAGAGGGCTGCAGTGTGATACAAAGTAAATGGTTTCCCTTATATTGCTGTTAGTGTATTTAGGTATGTATCCCTGATCTCTCCAAGACTTTAACACGAAGGGGTGTTGGATTTTTCAGTGTTTTTCAGCATCTAATGACATAGTTATGTGGTTGTTTTTTTTTTTTTCCTTTAAGTTTGTTTGTATAGCGGATGACATTCATGGATTTTCATATGTTGGCCCATACCTGTATCCCTGTAATAAAGCCTACTTTATCTACCAGGATGACATTTTTATTAAATTTTAATTTTTTATGTTAATCACAGTTTATTTATTCACTTTGTATCCTAGCTGTAACCCCCTCCCTCATTCCCTCACAATCCTACCCTCCCCCCCCCTCATCTCCTTGGACAGGATTATGTTTTTGATGTGTTCTTAGATTCAGTTTGTGAGTACTTTATTGAATATTTTTCCAACAATGTTCATCAGGAAGACTGGCCTGGTATTCTTTTCTTATTTTGAGTCTTTGTGTTGTTTAGGTATCACAGTAACTGTGGCCTCATGGGGTGAATATGGCAATGTTCCTTCTGTTTGCAATTTGCAGTATAAGGAATAGGATTGTTCAAATTCTGACCTAAAACCCTCTGGTATATGGTATATCGGGTTTTTTTTTTTTTGGGGGGGGGGTGTTTGGTTTTTGTTGTTGTTGTTGGGAGACTTTTAATGCTTGCTTCTGTTTCTATATGTGGTAACAGTCTACTTAAATTGTTTACCTAAACTTGATTTAGTGTTGGTAAGGTGTGTCTATCAAGAAAATTGTCCATTTCATTTAGATTTTCAGTTTTGTGGAGTACAGGTTTTTGAAATAAAGCCTGATAATTCTTTGGATATCTTACATGTCTGTTGTTATATCACCCTTTTCATTTTATTTTGTTAATTTGCATATTGTCTATCTGCACTTTAGTTAGTTTTGCTAAGGGTTTGTCTATCTTGTAGATTTTCTCAAAAAACCAGCTCTCGGTTTCATTGATTTTGTACTGTTCTCTTTGTTTCAAATTTATTGATTTCAATCTTGAGTTTGATTATGTCCTGGCTGTCTACTAATCTTAAGTGTGTTTGCTTCTTTTTTTTTTTCCTAGAGCTTTCAGATATGCTGTTATGTTGCTAGTACAAAATCCTCCCAACTCCTTTATGAAGACACTTAGTGCTATGAACTTTCCTCTTAGCACTGGTTTCATTGTGTCCCATAAGTTTGGGTATGTTGTGCCTTCACCTGTGTCGAATTCTAGAAAATTTTTAATTTCTTTCTTATTTACATTCTGACTCAGGGTTTACTGAGTAGAGAGCTGTTCATTTTCCATGAGCTTGTAGGTTTTCCGTTGTTTCTGATCCACAGAATGGTGGATCAATGGGATCGAATAGGAGACCCAGAAATAAACCCACACACCTATGGATATTTGACTTTTTTTTTCTGTTGGGACAAACATAGACTTTAATTCAGCCTGAAATCTGGGTCATGCTCAACTTCTATTTTTTAATTAAATTTTTATTTTTTACATTAATTATATTTTATTCACTTTGTATCCCAGGTGTAACCTCCTCACTCATTCCCTCCCTATCCCACTCTCGATCCCTCATCTCTTTCCATCCCCCTCTCCAAGTCCACTGATAGGGGAGGTCTTCCTCCCATTCCATCTGACCCTAGGTTATCAGGTCTTATCAGGACTGGCTGCAGTGTCCTCCTTTGTGGCCTGGCAAGGCGTTGTCAAAGAGCCAGCCACTGAGTTCATGTCTGAGACAGTCCATGTTCCCCTTACCCACATGGAAATTGAGCTGCTATGGACTATATCTGAACAAGGGTTCTAGGTTATATCCATGAATGGATTTTGGTCCTCGGTTGGGGTATCAGTCTCAGAAAAGACCCCCGTGCCCAGATTTTTTGGTCCTGTTGCTCTCCTTGTGGAGCTCTTATCCTCTCTAGGTCATACTAACTCCCCCTTCTTTCATATGGTTCCCTGAACCCTGCCGAAAGTTTGATTATGCGTCTCAGTATCTGCTTTGGTACACTGCTAGGTAGAGTCTTTCAGAGGCCTCTGTGGTAGGCTCCTGTCCTGTTTCTTGTTTTCTCCTATATCCACTGTCCATCCCAATTACAGTAAAAATAAAACGCTTTACTTGTTTTAAGAACACAATTCCTAAATATTTGAATCTCCTCTGCCTGTGTGGTGCACAATTATCAATAGAAGCATGTTATCTTTATTTAGTAAAGCAAATATTCATCTAAAAAATGCCATCTTTATTCTCCTCTAAAAGTTTGTAAAAGTTTGTCTTTCTAAATGAGGATTAATCATCTTACCCTGGATACTCTTTCTAGATTTTAATACGTTTATCCTACATTATAGGTCTAGTATCCATTTATAAGTGAGTATATACCATGTGTGTCTTTCTGCTTCTGGGATACCTCACTCGGGATGATCTTCTCTAGATCCCACCATTTGCCTACAAATTTCATGATTTCCTTTTTTTTAATTGCTGAGGAGATGAGGGAGGGAGGATGGGTTTGGGAGGAGTGAAGGAGGAGGCTACAGCTAGGATACAAAGTGAATAAACTGTAATTTAAAAAAGAAAAAGAAAAGAAATAGTAGTAAAATACAGTAAAAATAAAAAGCTTTACTTGTTTTAAGAACACAGTTCCTAAATATTTGAATCTCCTCTGCCTGTGTGGTGCACAATTCTCAATAGAAGCATGCTATCTTTATTTGGTAAAGCAAATATTCATCTAAAAAATGCCCTTTTTATTCTCCTCTAAACGTTTGTAGAAAATGTCTTGCAGTGTAGTAATCATACCAAGATATTTATCCACCCTACTATAGTTATTACAGATGAGGTAATAGTTAATCTTATGACAGTGTACAATTTAGGCTATTATATCTTAACTTCTTATTCTAGTAGGTGCTTTAGATTTACAAGAACAACACACAGAATCTTGAATATCAGATAATCAGAAAAGGCAAATTTTAATAGATCAGTTACTCTATTATGTTTCATTCCTCTAATAAATGAAATACATAAAATATAATTTGACATTATATTTCAGTGGATTTAAAACATAAATACTAACTATTTGCTGCAAATTCACATACCTATAGACTTTAATTATCCACACTTATTTAACTGATATCAAATATTCAAGCAATGTGAGAACAATGGCTCACTATTTCCTTTGGTGAATAGATAAGTATTACACTCACATACTTTGCTGATATTCAAAGCAAAATGTTTCATTTGAAGTAGTTTGAATACAATTACACTTATTTTGTTCTGAAGGAATGATGGCAGAGGCTGGGGGAGTGGAGAAACCAAATCTGTGGTTGGGCTGTACTGTATGAGAGAATAATCTATTTTCAGTTTTAAAGGTTGGGGAAACTAAATACTAAAAAAAAAAAAAAAAAAAAAAAAAAAAAAGAATGATCAGAAAGAGTCCCAAAATTTTCATTTCTGCCCTCTGAAAACATAAACGCTGATGGTGATAGAGGACAGTGTATATCAAGCAATTATTGAATGACACACTGTTCTCTGTCTACAAGGTCGTTTTTTTAATACATAGTGCAGTTGGGTTGGGCTATTGGCTCTGATTTCTCTACAACAACCAGCACCAGGTCATACTTTCACAGTTGAGCACACTGACAGCATTTCCCCTGGTGCTTCCTGAGCTACAAGAAAAAGATTTCTTGTGAACTCAGTCAGTATTCTTTGAAACAGCTGTTTTGGAAAACTGACACAGAAAATGATAAAAGTATGTCAGCTGCTTTTAATGTAGGAAAAATCTCTGAGACAAAGCAAGAGCAGTTGTTCCAGGGCATAATGGGAAATCTGAGGAGACACTGGAGAAAGAGCATTCACGGTGAATGATAAATCTTAAACTACTGACTCTATAAAAGTGTCCGTAACAATAAGGCAAAAGCCAAAAGTGATGAATTTACCGTAAACTACTATTTAAGACTTGTAAGTTTTTTTCTTATTTACAGAAGAGAACACCTTTGGCGTACAAGCTCATACACTCTAAGCATAAACAATATTTTAAAATTTCACCCACTAACTATGTAATGAAAGTATTTTAATTGCTGTTACTGAATAAATAGCAATTTCACTGTGTGAAGTCTGCTTACATCTACATTTACAGACTTATGTTGACTACGTGTACAATTTACTAGAAGCATCTATTACATCTATTGGTCCATTCTATGATGGCGTATTGGAAGAGACTTTCATTGCCTATAAGAGTTCTTTATATAAACTATAGAGTCCTTACTCAGCGATAAAAAAAAAAAAACAAGGAAATCATGAAATTTGCAGGTAAATGGTGTGAACTGGAAAAGATCATCCTGAGTGAGGTATCCCAGAAGCAGAAAAACACACAGGGTACATACTCAGTCATAAGAAGATATTAGACATATAATATAGGCTAAAACATACTAAAATCTGTAAACCTAAGGAAGCTAAACAGGAAGGAGGACTCTGGCTAAGATGCTCAATCCCCATTCAAAAAGGCAAAAAGGATGGACATTGGAGGAGGGAGAAAACAGGGAACAGGACAGGAACCTACCACAGAGGGCCTCTGAAAGGCTCTACTCTGCAGAGTATCGAGGCAGATGCTGAGACTCATAGCCAAACTCTGGGCAGAGTACAGGAAATCTTTTTTTTTTATTTAATAATTTTATTTTTTCTTATCAGTTACATTTTATTAACTCTGTATCCCTGCTGTATCCCGCTCCCTCATTTCCTCCCACTCCCACCCTCCCTCCCTTATCTCCACCCTGCCCCTTTCCAAGTCCACTGATAGGGGGGGACCTCCTCCCCATTCATCTGAACCTATTTTATCAGGTATCTTCAGGACTGGCTGCAAAGCCCTCCTCTGTGGCCTAACAGGACTGCTCCTCCCTTGGGGGTGGGGAGGTCAAAGAGCCAAACTTAGCTCGAGTACAGGAAATCTTATGAAAGAAGGGGGAGATAGTAAAACCTGGAAAGGACAGGAGCTCCACAAGGACAGCTACAGATCCAAAGAGTATGGGCACAGGGGTCTTTTCTGACTACAGCCAAGGACCAATCATGGAGATGGCCTGGAACACCTGCACAGAGGTAGCCTAAGGCAGTTTAGTATCCAAGTGGCCTCCATAGTAATGGGGACAGGGACTGTCTCTGACATAAACTGATTGGCCTGCTCTTTGATCACCTCCCCCTGAGGGGGGAGCAGCCTTACCTGTCCACAGAAGAAAACAATGCAGCCACTCCTGATGAGACCTGATAGACTAGGATCAGAGGGAAGGGGAGGAGGACCTCCCTTTTCAATGGACTGGGAGAGGGACATGGTTGGGGAAGAGGGAGGGTGAGATTGGGAGGAGAGGATGGAAGGAGGTACAGGAGGGATACAAAGTGAATAAACTGTAATTAATAAAAATAATTAAATAAAAATAATATTAACAAAGAAGATAAATCTCAAAGTACTTTTGATTTGCATTTTTCTGATGGCTAAAGATATTGAACATTTCTCTAAGTGTTTCTCAGCCATCTGAGAATTCTCTATGCAGAATTCTTTGTTTAAAACTATACCCTACTTTGATGATCCCTTTTACCAGTCCCCTTAATTCTTCATCCAATTGAAGTAGTCAGCCCTAAGGTAGAGTATATACATGCAAGACTAAATGAAATCAGCAGCTTGTACTTACATATTGAAACATATATGTAACAATAACAAAGAAAAGAGCCCATATATTTGAGAGGGAGCAAGGAATGGAAGTACATAAAAGAGGGTGGAGGGAGAGAAGAGAAAGGGAAAATTATGTGGTTATATTTTAAATTAAAAATACATTTAGAATAGCTAGAGTCCATTTAAAAAAAAGATTAATTATTTTTTCACATGAAAAATGACCATTTCATGACTTTCTTGATAACAATATGTCATTTTAATTTAATGAATTAATTGTATCAATATGTCCATAATTTGTGTAATACAATAACGTTTAAAGGTTTTTTTTTCTTGGACCATTATCTATACAAAGTATATACTTTTTCACTAAAATGCATACACTAGCATTTATTTGCATTTATTTGATTTTTCAAATTCAGAAACTGACTTCAAAGATCTGTAAAAATATATAAGCCTGCTTGAAAGAGAGTTCGACACTCTTGTATATATATATATATATATATATACATATATATATATATATAT